>NC_064854.1:418166-710666 GCF_024139225.1 Suncus etruscus
TTAAAGAACTATGAGGAGAAAGCGTTAAGGGTTGGAGAGAGGGGGGAGAGAGAAACAGAGACAAACTTGGTAGGGAGCCTGGACTCCTTCAGAAAGGAAAGTGGTTCTGTTATTTCAACCTGGTTTTTATGATCACACCTAGCAAAGCTCAGGGGTTACTCCTGGCTTGGTACTCAGGAATCATCCAACTAAACCCAGGCTAAGTGCCTACAAAGCTTTGTAGACCTACATCTCGCTATACATCTCTTCGGTCCTAAGAAATAACTTCCCAACTTCAAAGACTGACTTACCTTTAAAAAAAAAATGATAAAATATCTTTTAGACACTTTATATATAGTAATATACAATCCTCTCTCCTCCCACATATGTATACCAATATTTTTCTTTTTATTTTGAATCACTGTGATAGCTACAAAGTTGTTTATGATTGAATTTCAGTTATACAATGTCCAACATCCCTTCACCAGTGCAAATTTCCCACCACCATCATTCCAGTTTGTTTCTCACCCTCCTCCTTGGCCTCCCCACTGCCTGCCTCTATGGTAGATATTTCTCTTGTCTTTCTCTTCCCTTTTAATTATTAGTTTGAAATATGGTTACTGAAGAGGCATCATGATTATCCCGTTACCTCCTTTCAGCATCCAGTTCTTGTCTAGAGTGATCATTCCCAATTATTATTGTCATGGTGACCCCTTTAAGAAGTTGAACAAATTTTTTCCTTTAGAGGAATGGGTTGAGAAAGTACTTCTCATTCTTCATTCTCAGACATCCTATTGTAAAATGCTGTGATGATTTATATAAGCAAAAAGGATAGGAGGCTTGATTTTCTAATACCCCATTCTGCAAATAAAAGTGAATAAATGAAAGCAGCCCAATTATATTACCTCAAAGTGAATTGGTATTCCTAAAGAGAAATATATTATTTATTAAACTAATATATTTAATAAATTGGAAAAGGGGGGCTTACCTAAGTTTAATCTGTAAAAGAAACAATTTGCTTAGATATTTAAAAATAGTCTATTTTGGGACTTGATTGTGGCTCAGTGAGCTGATAATATGGTTTGCATGTGAGAGCCTCTGTCTGGTCCCTTGGAATGATCTGGACCAGCAAGCAGGCCATAAGCATAGTTGAATATGGCTCCAAAAGAAAAAAACAAGTAAAAGTTTTATTCTTTTTAAAATACGGGCCGGGACGGTGGCGCTAGAGATAACGTGTCTGCCTTGTCAGCGCTAGCCTAGGACGGACCACGGTTCGGAGCACATAGCCAGGAGTAACCCCTGAGCGTCACCAAGTGTGGCCCCCCCAAAAAAAAAAAAACAAAACAAAAACAAAAACAAAAAACCCCTATAGATACTGGGGCCAAAGAGAATGAAGGGCAGGGCGTTGGCATTGCACGTGATAGACCAAGCTTCAATTTCCAGTAACCCACATGGTCCCGCTCCCTATTCCTGCTATGAGTGACTCCTAAAAGCCTAGTATAGTCCAAAATAAAACATAAATAATATAAAAATAGGTATCATATATGGTGCAAGAGATAGTACAACTTGTCGGGAGCTTGCCTTGCACCTGGCCAGTCCCAGCACCCCATCTGGTCCCACAAGCACCGTCAAGAGTGATCAATGACTGTACAACTAAGAATAAGCCCTGAGCACTGCTGAGTGTGCCCCAGCAAGAAACAGGTCCATGTTTACCTAAGTTGCTGTTTCTGTTGTGTCAAATTAAGTAAAAATATAATCCAGATTATGTAATGTAAACATCTGCTCGGTTTTGAGGTTTTGACGTATTCACATCATTAACTGATGAGCTGTATATACTTTGCTGGGAGTCTCTCTCTGTCTCTCTCTCTTTATACACATACACACACGGAAAAAAAAAAAACAGGTCCTATGCTAAGTGGGTATCCTAACTAGAGCTGGAAATGCCTTATCCACTGTTCTCTCTCCAAGCCCCAAGGAGTATTCTAGGGCTGCACATGCCCTCATCTCAGGTGTCAGAATCATTCTGTGCCTGACAGTCCCTTAGTGTTCTTCAAACGCCATGTGTTTCTGGATACATTTCCAGCAAGTTGCCTAACAGTAGGAACATGACTGGGACATGCACAACAAAACAAAGATCTCGGACCTGATCTGCGGAACCCAGGCATGATTTCTGGTCTTACGTAAGCTGTGCCCCCCCTCCACACACACAGGTATGAATCATGGCCTCGCACAAACAAAACCTGCTGTTTTATGGTTCTGCACAAATAAAAAGCTCCAAAGATTCTTGATCTCGCACAGGTAAAACCTCAGCTCTGATGTATGATGATCTTGCGCAAATAACCTCCCCGCATGGCATGACATATGTCTCTCTCTCTAGTCTAGTCTTGGCACGGCTCGGCCCCGTGGGCAGCTAGGCCCAGCGTCCAGCCAATCTCTCTCTACGGCCAACAGCAGGCAGGCACGAAGCAGCAGCCTGCTCCGGGAATGAAGCCTGAGCCGCCTGAACGTTCGCGCGCTCGCCGACGCTGGCTTCCGGCTCCGCACAGACGGCCCAGGGCCTGGCCCAGTCCAGTGGGCAGAGCGCGGCGGGGCTCCCCGGCAGACTCGGGCTGACTGCGGCGCCCTGGGGCGCGGTCTGGGGCCTCAGGAGCCAGGCCCCGGGCCCCGAGGCGCCTTCGATCAGTGACTCCCGGGCCCCGCGGTCGCCGCGCCCCGGCGAGGCCAGAGCCGACTCAGGCACGTCCCTCGCGCCCGCCGGCCCGCGCACTCCCGCGAGAGCCAGTCGCAGGCGCGGCGCGCGGCGCGGGCGAGTGACGTCACGCGGACCCTACCACTGCCGTGCCCCGCCCGCCATGGCTCCGGGCCCAGCGCCGCGCCGCCTCGAACTCACCCTGCCGTCGTCCTGGAACGGCAGGCCGGGCGGGTCGGCGGCGGGAGGGGCGCGCGCGTAGCCCGCGTCGTCGGCAGCCCCCGCGGCGAGCGCGGCGGAGGCCGCGGCGTCGTAGTCCGGGCAGGGGTTGGCGAAGGCGCGCTCCTCCATGTCGGCCTCCCCGCCCAGCTGCCACTTGAGCCTCTTGGACATGGTCTCGCCCATCGCCGCGCCGCCGAGCCGCGAGCCGCGCGCTTCCGTCTCCGCCCGCCCTGCTACGGCGCGCGCGCGGGCACAAACCTCCTCCGCGCGCGCCGGGGGTCGCCGGCGGGCCGCCTCAGGAGCGGCGCGCGCCGCGGGGCGCCCGGCAGCCGGCCCGCGGGCCCCCCCTCGCCGCCGCCGGCCCGCGCATCGGCCCGACGCCGCGAGCGGGGAGGCGTCGCTCGGGCTGCGGCGCCGCTCGCGTGGCCGGAGGGAGCCCGGGGCCGGGGCGGTGGCTGGGCGCGCGGCCCCTCTCGCCGGCGCTCGCCGCCGGGCCGCTTCCCACGCCGGGCGGGGAGGGAGGGGCCGGAGCAGCCCGCCGCGGAGGGGGCGCTGGGGTGGAGCCTCGCCTCGCCTCGCCTCGCCTCGCCTCGCCTCGCCTCGCCGTTCTCTGGTGGGGGGGGAGGCCGAGTGCGAGCGGACCGACCCTCGCGGGTCGCCTAGGAGAGCCTCCGCGCACGGTCGCGTGCAGGGACCCCGGAAAGGAAGGGAGGGACACGCAGGCAGGCAGGCAGGCGTGCCCATCCTCGGGAGACGCCGCCGCCTTCCCTGGATGCACGTCCCCGCAGGTGTTGGACATCGCAGAGCCCGCGCGTGTGTCCCGTCGGGGGCTGCCTCGTTGCCACGCAGATGTCCGCTCTGAAGGCAGAGGCCTTTCTTGTGCCCGGCACGGCCGCAGGAAAGGGAGCGCGGGCTGCTGCTGCTGCCTGTCTTCCCTGCAGCGACCCTCCGTGTCCCCGGCTGTGGCTGTGGCTGTGCTAGGACGGGCTTGCCAAGGCCACCTGCACGGTCCGCTCACTGAACTCGGAGCCCAAGGACAACGTCCGAGAGATGGGCGCTTCTTCCGAGTCCTGCTTCATCGTCTTGTTTGCCCCATTGACCTCAGGAGATTTCCTATCTTCACCATACTGGAGGCCACCCACTCAGTAGGGCACCAACTCACCCAGAAGCAGCCTTCTCCCTCCCAAGTGCTTCACTGACGATAGAAACACAGAGGACATCACCCAAACTACTCCAGCTATCTAGGTTACAGTTCTCTTGCAGGCGGGAGAAGGGGACAGAAGTAGGGTTCCTGAGGAACTTGGCAGGTATCCGATTCCTAGGTTCCTAGTTGTCTTCCCTAATGCAGGTGACTTGGGATCGAAGGAGGGAGTTTTAGGAAGACAGTGCTTAAACCTCTATGTGACACACCTGGGATCATCAGGGAAATGCCTGGCATGGGCAAAAACTTGATAAAGTCTGCAGAAGTAGATTTATTCCTGAGCTCCGGGGTTTTTGAGAATTGTGTAAAAAGATTGGCATACTTACGCTATAGTTTACACTGGAAACACGATCCTAACTACAACCAAACTTAAAAAGTGCCTATAAGGAGTCAGTTGGGAGGGAGCCCGGGGACTTTAGTGGAGGGAAGCTGATACTAGTGATGGAATGGGTACTGGAACTTACGTCTAAAACAACCATGAATAACTATAAATCACAGTGCTTTAATAAAATTTAAAATTAAAGTTGTTAAATCTGTGTTTAAGAGGAGTCTGGGTCCTTTCCCTAACCATGCCTCCCCCATTTACCCATATACACCATTATTCATCCTGTTCCTTGATGCCTTTGTAATGTCCTGATCCTACCTGTACACTGTCTACCCACCTCCAGTGCATGCCATCTTCTTTTTCTTTTTGTGGTTTTTGGGTCACACCCGGCAGTGCTCAGGGGTTATTCCTGGCTCCAGGCTCAGAAATTGCTCCTGGCAGGCACGGGGGACCATATGGGACACAGGGATTCGAACCGATGACCTCCTGCATGAAAGGCAAACACCTTACCTCCATGCTATCTCTCCGGCCCTCATGCCATCTTCTTATGTGCTAGGACAGGCTGTGAGGCTACCTGCACAGTCCGCTCACTGTTCTTATCTCTCTGTTGTTCCCTGTTTAGTGTACACTTTTCTAGTCTGAATTTATAGCTGGATCCCAATAACTTGGGTCCCCTTGCTGGGACTTGCTTGTCCTGTAAAATGGTGCTGGGCTTCTTTAGAGTTGCATTCCAGTGGCTTCTTGTCCCCACAGCTTTCCGGGCTTAGTCTCTGACCACAACCACATGTGTGTGAGTTAGAACCTCTGTTGTCAAGTTGTCTGACTGGACTTACAGGAGAAGCTAAAGAGCATTAGCATTCTTTTATCTTCCATCCCAGCTGTTCCACTATCTATTTTGATTGTTTACCTTTCTGGCAGGTGACATTTAAAATAATCAATTAAATTATCTAGTTTATCCGGCTCTACTCCCTCAACCCAAAAGGTAATACTGTGACCACTGATGCAATCTGGAGGCCAACATTTTATCAGCCCCATAAGGTAGCCATTAAGATGCACTTGAAGTCTGTTCTGGCACCACCCAATTTCTCAGTCTGGAGCAAGGAACTGCTCTTGCCAGGAAAAAGAAAGTCAGTACTAACCTTAGCACTGGTGTTCAAGAGAACACAGGCTTCTCCAGAGGGGAAGCTTTGGGGAAAAGGATATATACATTTTTTCTAATTGTCTTGGCCTTAGTTCTCTGCAGACAAAAGTTCGTCTAGGTGTTGTTACAGGGAAAGCCTTACACTCTTTCATAATGGTAGTCCTTTCTCACTCATCAAGACCTTTCCATTTACCCTGCAGTGTCTTTTTTCTGAGAAAATGCCAGAGTCCCCTCCAGGTAAAACAGGCCTGAAGCAGGGGTGTTGTGAAAATTAAGAAAAAGGGACATTAGACACAGCATGGGATCAGGTGGCTTACTGCCTCCAGCACATGAGGAAAGCCTCAACTGTCTTCCACTTAGGACTTTTATTGTTTGGCAATAATCAGTCATAGAAAGAAGGGCACATAACAAATTCCCATTTAAGGTTTACTAAGCCTAAGGGGTAGAGTGTGAGGAATGAGGAAGCTAAAATATAATCTCTGAAGGTTGTCTTCCTCCAGGAAGAGTGACATATCAGAGACTACACAGGACTCACACTAGCATTCAGGCAATTTGCCTCCAATCATTATCTGCAACTTCTTTCAGACTACCTGTCCTCTAGCTGAACTTGCTTATTTCTTGGATGTCTTCCTGTCCCACTGTGCACCATTTCTGCATCTGGGTAGTAGCTTATTTTCTTCATCTCCAAAGAACTCATTATTTTTATCTCAGATGTGGTAACTTTGAGCTACTTCAGGATTAGCAAAAACGTAATACCAGCCTCCAACCCAATTCTGCCTACAACACCACTACAGAGATGTCATACAAATTTCCAATGCAGACTTGGATGTTAAGCTCATTTTAAATACTGACATATTCACTCTTCTGTGAGGTGAGTGAGGTGAAGATAATGTTTCTCATTCTTGGTTTTGATGGACTATACCTGACAGTTCTCCCGGTTACTTCTGACTATTAGAGATCACACCTGGTCAGATGTGGGCACCCATAGATGGTTCCAGTTATAGAACAAAGGACAGCCATATTGTGAGGCAAACATCCAAGTCACGGCACAATCATCCTGGCCTTCATTCTTAAAATTTGGTGGATCCCATGGGCAGGTGTTGATATTTTTCCTAAAAATAACCAATATTTTAAAAGCATGGACAATCTAACTCAAAAATAAGGAAATGCAGCTTTCTGAATGTCTGCTTTACATGTCCACTGTTTTCAATGGAGATTTTACTGGACACTTCTGCAACAGAAAGTGAAGTCTCTTTATCTTTTATGCAGAATCCATCACAATGATAGTTGTTTTAAAACTAAAAACGTCTACAGCTTTCTTATACCCTTTTCCCCTTCCACCTCCCACCCCAGTCCCTTCCTGAGAAGAGGGGTGGGGAAAATGAGAAGAAATAGAAAGAATATGAAAAGGAAAAAAAAGTACTGCTTTGTCTCAAGTCTTTCATGTCTAAAGTCTGTACTTTTGGAAGAAGGAACCTTTCTGTGAAGGTTGCTATAATGACTTTTCACATAAACATATTTTTTGTTTTGTTTTTTGGCCACACCCATTTGATGCTCAGGGATTACTTCTGGCTAAATGCTCATAAATTATCCCTGGCTTGAGGGGACCATATGGGACGCCAGGGGATCAAACCACGGTCCTTCCTTGGCTAGCACTTGCAAAGCAGACACCATACGTCTAGTACCACCTCTCCGGCCCCCATAAAAATATTTTTAAGCTGGATAACCAATTGCAGTTATCCTGGCACTGATGATAACTGTGATCTATCCAACTGATACATTGGAGCCAGATCTTCCACAGCACAAACACTGTGCAGGTAGCTGAAGTCGAGGTACAAAAGGCTCACTACAGCATTATTTGTCTGTTCACAAGTATTCTTTCTTGACTGTACAGTGGGGTTTCCAGAGCAACATGAAATATGATGTCATAGCAGAGTAAAATTTATGAGCATGTTTAAGCTCAATTGATATGAAGAGCTATAAAATTATGAAAGCTATAAAAGTATGAGAAAAATAACACTTCTCATTACATTATAAAAGTATGAGAAACCATTAAATGGTTTCTGTGGTTAGTCATGTGGATTCTGCCACCTTTTTGCTTATGCATTGGTTCTCTATTATACAAGTGGATTATTCCATTTTGTTTAAAACTAATTGGTTTTGATCTAAGGACAATCACTGCAGTTGGATGGTTGTGGTCTATATTTCAAATGAAAATTGCATTGTCTCCAGCTGTCATAGTTTGTGGAATTTCTGTGTTGGCTCATGTTGTTACTGTGAGCATAGTTATTGGCTAGTATTTAGGAAATAGAAAGTGTAGAAATGGTGAGGCTAAAACCAGTATGGATAATAAGGAAATCTTTCCGATGAAAATTCAGACCAAGTTGCAGGCTAACAAATCCAGCCCCACCATCAACAATGTAGGAAATTTTGCTGGAAGAAAAACAACTTGGAAAGTTAAGCCTGATTCTAGCAAATCGCATGACACTAGTGACTCAGACAATGATACACCTCCGGTGCTAACTCCAGAAGTGAGGCCTGATTCTATTCACAAAATTGAATCACACAACAGTACAGATTCAGATGATGAACCACACGCATGGCCTCAGAGCTTTATTCAGAGTAATTTTGCTAATCTGGTCTCATCCCCTTTATACGGGGTAAATGTTTCTAACTATGTACCCTATCAGATGGAAAAATTAGATCGGTTTAAAAAAGTATGTAAAGAATATGGTCCAAAATCACCATACAGTGTGGAGTTACTAAGATTTTGGAGTCATAACTCATCTTAGACTTTGTATGATTTTAAAAGAATCGCTGAAATATGCCTGTCGTCTAAACAGCAAACTGAATGGGAAATGTACTATTCAGTAAAAGCCAAATTATATAGCCTGGATGGTAAGAAAAAACAAGTGGCAGGTGTTACTCTATTGTATGAATTATTGATAGCAGAAAAACAATTTGCAAATACTCAGACACAAGCAGCTTTACCTAAAGAAATCTTAAATTTAATTAGGGATATTATATTGTCATCATGGGAAAAAATGGATTCTAACAGCATTGGTAGTGGAAAATTTTTAAAAATTACCCAAGGCCCTTATGAGTCATATGCAGAGTTTGTAGGTAAGATTAAAGATGCTCTGAAGTTACAAGTCGAAGATGAGAAGATGAGAAACTTCCCAGTAAATCTTTGGCTTATCATAATGCAAATTCAGCCTGTAGATTAGTATTGAATACATTAAATGAAAAGGCAGATGTGAATGATTTCCTTTATGCCTGTCGGAATGTCTATGGGGAACCCCAACCCCCACCCCACTTAGACTCAGTACAAACCTTCCCAGTTACCAAGGGAATGATGCCTTACTCCTCTAGGGGACAGGACTCTTTCTGTAAACCAGGTCTTTGCCCAAAATGCAAAAAGGGTCGCCACTGGGCAAAAGATTGCAGATCCAAAAACCTCATTGATAATAACCTAAGTAGAGGTTTCAACACAATCCCCAGAAGGCAAATCGCCTGCTACCATCACGGAAAACGGGCATATCAAAAGATATTGTTGTTTTCTTATAAATTTAGTTCCTCAAGGGCACACATACAAGATGCAGGGAAACGCCCACAGAGCCTCCCCCCAGGCCCTTTCAAATCAGGGGCAAAATTACAGACAATAATCCTTCCAAGCCCAGCCCAAGAAAATTCATCACTATAAGGGAATTAATTCACTCCACATCAGGGAGTGTCAGATTAGACATATTATGCCCAGAGGACATTACAATTTACCCTGGAGCATGCCCTTACATATTAGAAACTGGCATTGTAGGCCCACTACCCCCAGATACTATGGGTTTGATTCTTGGCAGAAGTTTCCCTAAACATAAAGGGTATATCAGTAACCACTGATGTCACTGACTCAGATTCTATGAGAGAAATCATTGTATTTATTACCGTACCAGTTACATGGACCTTTAAAAAAAGAGAAGCAATTGCCCAGATAGTAATAATGCCTATGTCAAATTTTGGACTTCAGATAAGACTAGAATTGGAGGTTTTGGAAGCACAGTTCCAGGTGCTGCTCAAATCCCAATCATGGCTCTGGTTACTAAATTTTAAGATGAACACCCAATGATCAAACTTCACTAGGAAGGGCAACCCTGTGACGGCATGATAGATATGGGTGCTCAGGTTACCATAATTTCTGAAAAAGAATGGCCAGAAAATTGGCCTCTTCAGGAAATCTCTTATTCACTAGGAGTAGGAGGCCTGAGCTCCTGTCTGTTGAGTACGAGGACTATGATATTTTATGGCCCAGAAAATAAAGTAGCGATAATCAGACCTCAGGTGGGACCATTTTCACTATCCCTGTGGGGCCGTAACCTACACAAACAGTAGAAAGCAGATTTCCACATCCCATTAGCTCCAGAAGAGCCCGAACCTTCTTTTGATTTAAAAACCCAAAATTTTTAGTAGGGGCCACTACCATAAAAACACCAGCACCAATAAACATAAAATGGAAATCTAAAGAACTGACCCCTTAAAACTGATAAATTAAAGTGCTGACAGAATTAGTGGAGGAACAGCTAAGTTTAGGACATATTGAACCATCTTTTTCTCAGTGGAATTCACCTATATTCACTATAAAAAAGAAATCCGGTTAATGAAGACTTTTGATGGATCTTAGAGCTATAAATTTATCCATGATACCTACGGGCAAATTGAAGACTGGTTTACCATCACCTGTAATTATTCCAAAGGAATGGCCACTAATTATAATTGATCTGAAAGACTGCTTCTTCCATATTCCTACCCACCCAGATGATAAAAAAACGTTTTGCATTCTCGGTTCTTTCTCTCAATAATACCCATCCCTGCAGACATTTCCAATGGACAGTTCTCCCCCAAGGCATGCTGAATTCCCCAACAATGTGCCAGTTTTTTGTAGGTAAGATTTTGAGCCTTGCTCGTGAAAAATTTCCTCAAGCCATAATATTTCATTATACAGATGATATCTTGCTCACAATGAACAATGGAACTGATTTACAGGACTTATACTCTTATGTTATTGACTATTTACAAACATTAGGACTGAAAATAGCTTTAGAAAAATACAGATAATGCCACCGTATTAATATTTGGGTTTTATTTGGGACCGGACCTCTATACATCCACAAAAAATTTCTATCAAAAAAGAAAACCTCAGAACGCTTAATGATTTTATGATTTTCAGAGATCTTTAGGTGACGTAAATTGGCTCCACCCTGCACCATGAATCCCAAAAGCAGAGTTGTCTAATCTGTTTAAAACATTGGAGGCTGACCCTACTTTAGATAGCTTGAAAAACTTAGCAACAGCTGCCAAAAATGAATTGGACATCTTCTTGAGCAGATTACAAAAATTGTTTCTCTTAAGATTAATCCCAGGAGAAAAGGTATTTCTGTTCATCTTCCCTACTATAGAACCCCCCCACGGGGGCCTTGATGTAACAGGCAGGACCTTTGGAATGGGTGTATTTACATAACAAACAGCCTCGCTCAGTTGTCCCCTACTTGCAACTGATTGCAGAGATTTATCAAGGCGAGACTCAGATCTATATCTTTACTAGGTTTTGACCCAATATAATAGTTTTGCCAATACCAAAAAAGGAAATTGAGTCAATATTGCCCCTTAATGAATCTCAACAAAGGGCCTTCTCAGATTTCACAAGAGAAATATCCTCCCATTATCCAGTAGGAAAATCTTGGTACTTTTTAAAGAAAACTCAGTTTGTTATTTCTTTGATTGTTTGGGATTCCCCTATTCCCAATGCCAAGGTTTTTTACATCGATGGATCCCAAAATGGAAAAGGAGGAATAACTGAAGACAACATTAATCTGACCATAGATACCAAATATATATCTGCACAGAAAGTTGAATTAGCAACTTTAATTTTTCTATTAGAAAAAGTATCTGAAGCCATGAATATTGTTTCTGATTCTTTGTATGTGGTAAATTTATGTCCTGTAATAGCCACTGCCTCCCTTAATGCTAATAACCCAATCATACAAAACTTACTTAAACGATTACAGTAGCTTCTTCAAAAAAGGAACTGAGTCTATCTTCATCACTCATATTAGAGCCCACTCAGGTCTTCCAGGACCGATGGCTCAAGGAAATAATACTGCTGACTTGCTAGCAATGCCTATATTTAAATCACCTGTAGAGGAACATTCAGCCCTACACATAAATGCTCGCCATTTACTTGTGAATTACCAAATGCCATGGAGGCAAGCTAGAGAAATTGTAGAAAACTGGAACATATGTGCACCGTTAACAAAAAAAAAAAAAACTCACATAGCAGGAGCAAACCCAAGGAGCTTACAGTCTAATGAACTTTGGCAAATGGATATAACTCAAACGGATTTATTTCCAAGAAAACCTTATCTTCATATTGTAGTGGACACTTATTCTCGGTTTATATGGGAAATTCCTGTCTTCTCAAAAATCTAAGGCTGTTTGTAGTTTTATTTTACAATGTTTTTCTGTGATGGGTATTCCATATTTTATAAAAAACTGATAGTGGGCCAGCCTGTGTTAGCAAAACTTTTGAATTTTTTTTGTAAAGAATGGCAGATAAGACATATGAAAGGAATTCCATACAATTGTAGGGGACAGGCCATTGTATAAAGAACTCACAGAATCTTAAAATTTTAATTACAAAAAAATAGAAAAAGAGGTTTACCACGAACAGATTTGCTATCTTTGACTCTTATCACACTAAATTACTTAAACTTACCCCAAGGGGAAAGTTACACTGCAGCGTAAAAACATTTTAAAGAAGATATTCAGAGACAAGAAACAACCCATAAACCTATTTGGATCAAAGAGGATAAAAAATGGATAGCTGGATACCTTCTCCTGAGAGGAAGTGGTTATGCCTATGTTTCTACAAATGACAACCCTTCCAAGAAATTTTGGGTTCCATTACTCCTTGTTAGAAATAGGGCTAGCACAAATGATCAGGTTTAGACTATAAACTCCCCTTCAGAGCAAAAACAGAATACTCAAGACACTAACAACAGTAATATTGCTGAGGTCTCTGGGATAGGGAACAAAGATTTAGCTGTCACACACCATACATTGAGTGAGACTGACGGTAGTGATAAACCCTTACACTCTGAGATACAAAAAGAAGGAGGAACCTTCTTAACTGGGCTCCAAAATATAGGAAACTCTTGCTACATGAACTCAATATTGCAATGCTTGTATAATATTTCGGACTTGACTCAGTATTTTCATCAAGATCATTATAGAAAGGATATTAACAAGAAAAATCCAATGGGGCATGAAGGTAAATTAGCCGAAGAATTTGGTCGGCTCATCAAAATCATGGGAAATGGATTTTATAGATATATTAACCCTGAAAGCTTCAAAGTAACAATTGGTTTACTTAATGACCAGTTTGCTGGACACAATCAGCAGGATCCACATGAACTACTGATGTTTCTAATAGAGGGACTACATCAGGACTTGCTTACTGTAAATCTAATGACAGACAAAACTACACATCCTATAGAAAATGAATATTATGAACAATTTAGTCCAGAACACCAAAAGGCTCACAAATCTATTATTTATTATCTTTTTCAAGGACAATTCAAATCTATACTACAGTGTCTCACATGCCACCAAAAGCCTGAGGTTTATGAGACACTTGTTCACTTGTCTCTGGCTGTTACATCTACAGATAAATGTACATTACACGAATGCCTCTCTGAATTTTTTAAAGAAGAAGAGATAAGGGATGACAACAAAGTTCAGTGCAACAGCTGCAAAACTAGAAGGCATTTTTCAAAGAAAACTTCTTATGGAAACTGCCACCAGTACTTATAATACACTTGAAACATTTTGCTTTTGATGGCAAACAAAAAAAATTTCACACTTATGTGTTTTTTCCAATAGAAGACCTCAATGTAGTAGAATTTACTCAGAGAATAAAAGATTAAGAACTACAACTTAGCATCACTGTCAAACCATTATGGTAAAGTTCATTATGGACACTGTACTTCATACTGTAAAATTGCTGCAAAACAACACTGGATTAATTTCAATGACAAGAAGATCAAAAAGTCCCTAATACATTGGTGAAATCCACAGCAGCATACATCCTGTTTTATACTTCTTAAAGATCTACAATCAACAACAGATAATCATTTCATTTTCTTTTTTTTTTTTTAATTTTTTTTTATTTAAACACCTTGATTACATACATGATTGTGTTTGGGTTTCAGTCATAAAAGGAACACCACCCATCACCAGTGCAACATTCCCATCACCCAAGTCCCAAATCTCCCTCCTCCCCCCCCCCAACCCCCGCCTGTACCCTAAACAGGCTCTACATTTCCCTCATACATTCTCAATATTAGGACAGTTCAAAATGTAGTTATTTCTCTAACTAAACTCATCACTCTTTGTGGTGAGCTTCCTGAGGTGAGCTGGAACTTCCAGCTCTTTTCTCTTTTGTGTCTGAAAATTATTATTACAAGGGTGTCTTTCATTTTTCTTAAAACCCATAGATGAGTGAGACCATTCTGCGTTTTTCTCTCTCTCTCTGACTTATTTCACTCAGCATAATAGATTCCATGTACATCCATGTATAGGAAAATTTCATGACTTCATCTCTCCTGACAGCTGCATAATATTCCATTGTGTATATGTACCACAGTTTCTTTAGCCATTCGTCTGTTGAAGGGCATCTTGGTTGTTTCCAGAGTCTTGCTATGGTAAATAGAGCTGAAATGAATATAGGTGTAAGGAAGGGGTTTTTGTATTGTATTTTTGTGTTCCTAGGGTATATTCCTAGGAGTGGTATAGCTGGATCGTATGGGAGCTCGATTTCCAGTTTTTGGAGGAATCTCCATATCGCTTTCCATAAAGGTTGAACTAGACAGCATTCCCACCAGCAGTGGATAAGAGTTCCTTTCTCTCCACATCCCCGCCAACACTGTTTATTCTCATTCTTTGTGATGTGTGCCATTCTCTGGGGTGTGAGGTGGTATCTCATCATTGTTTTGATTTGCATCTCCCTGATGATTAGTGATGTGGAACATTTTTTCATGTGTCTTTTGGCCATGCGTATTTCTTCTTTGTCAAAGTGTCTGTTCATTTCTTCTCCCCATTTTTTGATGGGGTTAGATGTTTTTTTCTTGTAAAGTTCTGTCAGTGCCTTGTATATTTTGGAGATTAGCCCCTTATCTGATGGGTATTGGGTGAATAGTTTCTCCCACTCAGTGGGTGGCTCTTGTATCCTGGGCACTATTTCCTTTGAGGTGCAGAAGCTTCTCAGCTTAATATATTCCCATCTGTTAATCTCTGCTTTCACTTGCTTGGAGAGTGCAGTTTCCTCCTTGAAGATGCCTGTAATGTCCTGGAGTGTTTTGCCTATGTGCTGTTCTATATATCTTATGGTTTTGGGGCTGATATCGAGGTCTTTAATCCATTTGGATTTTACCTTTGTACATGATGTTAGCTGGGGGTCTAAGTTTAATTTTTTGCAAGTGGCTATCCAATTGTGCCAACACCACTTGTTGAAGAGGCTTTCCCTGCTCCATTTAGGATTTCCTGCTCCTTTATCAAAAATTAGATGGTTGTATCTCTGGGGAACATTTTCTGAGTATTCAAGCCTATTCCACTGATCTGAGGACCTATCCTTATTCCAATACCATGCTGTTTTGATAACTGTTGCTTTGTAGTACAGTTTAAAGTTGGGAAAAGTAATTCCTCCCATATTCTTTTTCCCAATGATTGCTTTAGCTATTCGAGGGTGTTTATTGTTCCAAATGAATTTCAAAAGTGTCTGATCCACTTCTTTGAAGAATGTCATGGGTATCTTTAGAGGGATGGCATTAAATCTGTATAATGCCTTGGGGAGTATTGACATTTTGATGATGTTAATCCTGCCAATCCATGAGCAGGGTATGCGTTTCCATTTCCGTGTGTCCTCTCTTATTTCTTGGAGCAGAGTTTTATAGTTTTCTTTGTATAGGTCCTTCACATATTTAGTCAAGTTGATTCCAAGATACTTGAGTTTGTGTGGCACTATTGTGAATGGGGTTGTTTTCTTAATGTCCATTTCATCCTTATTACTATTGGTATATAGAAAGGCCATTGATTTTTGTGTGTTAATTTTGTAGCCTGCCACCTTGCTATATGAGTCTATTGTTTCTAGAAGCTTTTTGATAGAGTCTTTAGGGTTTCCTAAGTAGAGTATCATGTCATCTGCAAACAGTGAGAGCTTTACTTCTTCCTTTCCTATCTGGATTCTCTTGATATCCTTTTCTTGCCTAATCGCTATAGCAAGTACTTCCAGTGCTATGTTGAATAGGAGTGGTGAGAGAGGACAGCCTTGTCTTGTGCCAGAATTTAGAGGGAAGGCTTTCAGTTTTTCTCCATTGAGGATAATATTTGCCACTGGCTTGTGGTAGATGGCCTTCACTATATTGAGAAAGGTTCCCTCCATTCCCATCTTGCTGAGAGTTTTGATCAAGAATGGGTGTTGGACCTTATCAAATGCTTTCTCTGCATCTATTGATATGATCATGTGGTTTTTATTTTTCTTGTTATTGATGTTGTGTATTATGTTGATAGATTTACGGATGTTAAACCAGCCTTGCATTCCTGGGATGAAACCTACTTGATCGTAGTGGATGATCTTCTTAACGAGGCATTGAATCCTATTTGCCAGGATTTTGTTGAGGATCTTTGAGGATCTTTGCATCTGCATTCATCAGTGATATTGGTCTGTAATTTTCTTTTTTGGTAGCGTCTCTGTCTGGTTTAGGTATCAAGGTGATGTTGGCTTCATAAAAGCTATTTGGAAGTGTTTCTGTTTGTTCAATTTCATGAAAGAGTCTTGCCAAGATTGGCAGTAGTTCCTCTTGGAAAGTTTGATAGAATTCATTAGTGAATCCATCTGGACCTGGGCTTTTGTTTTTCGGCAGACATTTGATTACTGTTTTAATTTCATCAATGGTGATGGGGGTGTTTAGATATGCTACATCCTCTTCCTTCAACCGTGGAAGATTATAAGAGTCCAAGAATTTATCCATTTCTTCCAGGTTCTCATTTTTAGTGGCGTAGAGTTTTTCAAAGTAGTTTCTGATTACCCTTTGAATCTCTGCCATATCAGTAGTGATCTCTCCTTTTTCATTCCTGATACGAGTTATCAAGTTTCTCTCTCTCTCTTTCTTTGTTAGGTTTGCCAGTGGTCTATCAATCTTGTTTATTTTTTCAAAGAACCAACTTCTGCTTTCGTTGATCTTTCGGATTGTTTTTTGAGTTTCCACTTCGTTGATTTCTGCTCTCAGCTTTGTTATTTCCTTCTGTCTTCCTATTCTTGGGTCCTTTTGTTGAGCATTTTCTAGTTCTATTAGCTGTGTCATTAAGCTACTCAGGTAAGCTCCTTCTTCCTTCCTGATGTGTGCTTGCAAAGCTATAAATTTTCCTCTCAGTACTGCTTTTGCTGTGTCCCATAAGTTCTGAGAGTTTGTGTCTTTATTGTCATTTGTTTCCAGGAACCTTTTTATTTCCTCCTTGATTTCATCTCGGACCCACTGGTTATTGAGCATGAGGCTGTTTAACTTCCAGGTGTTAAAGTGTTTCTTCTGAGTCCCTTTGGAGTTCACAAATAATTTCAGAGCCTTGTGGTCAGCGAAGGTAGTCTGCAAAATTTCTATCCTCTTGATCTTATGGAGGTATGTTTTATGTGCCAGCATGTAGTCTATCCTGGAGAATGTCCCATGTACATTGGAGAAGAATGTGTATCCAGGTTTCTGGGGATGGAGTGTCCTATATATATCCACTAGGCCTCTTTCTTCCATTTCTCTCCTCAGGTCTAGTATATTCTTGTTGGGTTTCAGTCTGGTTGACCTGTCCAGTGTTGACAAAGCCGTGTTAAGGTCCCCCACAATTATTGTGTTGTTGTTATTATTTTTCAGATTTGTCAACAGTTGTATTAAATATTTTGCTGGCCCCTCATTCGGTGCATATATGTTTAGGAGAGTGAATTCTTCCTGCTCTATGTACCCCTTGATTAATATAAAATGTCCGTCTTTGTCCCTTACAACCTTCCTGAGTATAAAGTTTGCATTATCTGATATTAGTATGGCCACTCCAGCTTTTTTATGGGTGTTGTTTGCTTGGATAACTTTTCTCCAGCCTTTTATTTTGAGTCTATGTTTGTTCTGACTATTCAGGTGCGTTTCTTGTAGGCAGCAGAAGGTTGGATTGAGTTTTTTGATCCATTTAGCCACTCTGTGTCTCTTAACTGGTGCATTTAGTCCATTGACGTTGAGAGAAAGAATTGTCCTGGGATTTAACGCCATCTTTATTTCAAAATTTGGTGTGTCTTTTGGGTAGTCTTGTCTTAGATTAGGTCTTTCAGTTTTTCTCTTAAGACTGGTTTTGTGTCTGTGAAGTTTCTGAGCTGTTTTTTGTCTGTGAAACCATGTATTCTTCCATCAAACCGGAAAATGAGTTTTGCTGGGTATAGTATTCTGGGTGAAGCATTCATTTCATTCAGTCTTGTCACAATATCCCACCACTGCTTTCTGGCATTGAGCGTTTCTGGTGACAGGTCTGCTGTGAATCTCAGGGAAGCTTGCTTGAACATGATTTCCCCTTTTGATCTTGCTGTTTTCAGAATTCTGTCTCTATCTGTGGGATTTGTCATTGTGACTAGGATGTGTCTTGGGGTGGTTTTTTCTGGGGTCTCTTTTGGTTGGTACTCTTCGGGCATGCAGGATTTGATCACATATATTCTTTAGCTCTGGAAGTTTCTCTTTAATGATGTTCTTGACCATTGATTCTTCCTGGAAATTTTCTTCCTGGGTCTCTGGGACTCCAATGATTCTTAAGTTGTTTCTGTTGATCTTATCATAGACTTCTATTTTCGTCTGTTCCCATTCTTTGACTAATTTTTCCATTGTCTGCTCATTTGCTTTAAGTTTTTTGTCCAATCTCTCCTGCTGTATGGAATTGTTATGTATCTCATCTTCCACAGCACCAAGTCTATTCTCAGCTTCTGATACCCTGTCCCAGAGCTTATCCATTTTGTCATTCACTTCGTTTACTGACTTTTTCAGTCCTGTTAGTTGACATGTTATTTCAGTTTGGAGTTTTGTCATTTCTGCCTTCATATTTTCTTGGTTCTTATTAGTGTTCTGTTCAACTCGATCCATGGTTTCTTGGAGTCTGTTGAGCACCTTCCATATTGCTAGTCTAAAGTCCTTATCTGAGAGGTTGATTAGTTGTTCAGTCATTATCTGGTCCTCAGAATTGTCATCTTCATTCTCTATGTCTGATGCTGGCCTGCGTTGTTTCCCCATTGTCACACTTGTATTGTGGGTTTTTCTACGTGTTGTGGTGGTATTCATTGTCTATGTGATGTAGGCAGCACACTCCTCTGGCTCCTCCCTTTCTGGATTGGCTGACTTGCCTCTAAGGGAGGGGAGTCCTCCGTGGATGAAGCCTCACACCGGGTCAAATCTTAGGCCCGAATTTGCAACAGAGAAGACAGTCCAGAGAGAAATGTTTGCTTCTGTGATATAGCGCCGTTCTTAGTGTGATTTTTCCTTCTTGTTGCAATGGAGTTCTTTCCTTAGAAAGAGTGCACGGCCGCGTAGCGAAGCGGAGCGGCCGTGCTCCTCTGAGCCTCTTTTTGCCCCACTCGCAAGAGTTTCACGCAAGAGGACAGTAGACAGACATAGACAGGTCACACTCACAGTCTTTCACAGCTGAGCCCCACTGGGCCGGTGTACTTTTGCGGATTTTCCCCGCCTGGTGTCACACACAGGGAGCCAGCTTTTGCAAAGGTTAGCCGGTTTTTATGCTCTGAAGTCCCTCCCTGAAAATGGCGTCTGGGCGAGCGAGGTTTCTGGAGGCTCTTTTTGCCCCACTCGCAAGAGTTTCATGCAAGAGGACAGTAGACAGACATAGACAGGTCACACTCACAGTCTTTCACAGCTGAGCCCCACTGGGCCGGTGTACTTTCGCGGATTTTCCCCGCCTGGTGTCACACACAGGGAGCCAGCTTTTGCAAAGGTTAGCCGGTTTTTATGCTCTGAAGTCCCTCCCTAATCATTTCATTTTCTTATCGGTTGCTATTAATGCTCTATGATCCTTTCCACAGGTATGATCAATGAATAGGATTGAAAATCATGGACCCTAATGTTTTTCCTTGTATGGTGGATTTATGTCTTAATTTCATTATTGCTTTAGGTCTCAGTTAATCATGAAATCTTACAATTTAATTTAGTCAAGGTTCGCCTGAAAGAAAAATTTCTCATCATATTAATGTTGTTTTTCTTTATAGGTATACTCATTTAGTGACTTTCACTCTTTTTATTTTAACATTATTGCTTTATTTCTCCCAATTTAGGTTTTAAGATGCTGACATAACGATACTATTTAGGCCGGCTTTCTTCACAGTGCTTCTTGCCTATTATTGACTGTCATAGCGTTACTGTTATACAATAACTTTGTATATATGCTGTTATACACTTATAGTAATAGAGTTTTTCATGTTTGTATTATGCATGAAATTCTCTTTCAGATCTGCTCTGCCATTAAAAAATTTTTTTTGAATTTGAAATTACTCATCTAAACAGTTGCCGGCTATTACATTTTAAAGCACTTTTAGTTGATTCAGCTGAATATTTTTTATTTTGCTCTATTTTGGATTCTTTCCATCATTATTTTTTGGCATGAGTGAGTGTTATGGCCATATTTTTTGTGAAGTCTGTATGTGTATGTCTTGTTCAATGTCTATCTGTTTTGCATATTTTGTATATAGTTCCCTTTTTCCTAACTTTATTTTCCCCAATTTAGTCTTCCTTATCCTTCCTTCTATCTTTCTAGTCCTTCAAATTTAATTTTCAGGATTCCTTTCACATGTGTAAATCATCTCCTTCACCCACAACTACAAGCCTCCTGATCTCGGCCTGAGGAAGAAATCCATGACTGTTGGAGTTTTGTACCATGTTTGCTGCAAACTTGTTGGAAATGAAGCCACCTGGAATTTGTGTCACAATGTAACCCCAGAAAAAAGTTTCATGGATAAGACCCACAGTCTCGGGATCCCAGTTAAACTGTGCTATCTGAATTTCTGGTTTTCCATCCACATACACAGTGCTATTGTTGACCATTTCTACCAATGGCTACACCAAGATTGCACCGAATCCCAAAGGAAATGCAGAAGCCCAGCCAACTCATGATGGCAATGATGTAACGCTTGGGGCTGCCCCAACACATGGATGCCTGTACTGGCCTTCCTTCCTTATTCAGCTTTATTTATTTATTCAGCTATATTTATCTATAATGTTATTTTCTGTACCAGGCTTCAACTCACTTTTCCAGACCTGTCAAGTGTCTTTTGCCGGTCTTTTTGGAGTTCCAGACACCTCATCTTTACAGATTGGTATTGGACTTTGTAGAAATTTCACCTTTTGTATTTTTCTTATAATTGTAATTTTTTCAATTTATATTTGGTACTACACTTCTTTTGACTATTGTAATTAATGTTTTTCTATTTTAGTTTTTAATCTTAGGAATTGATGTTGTATTACATTAGGGTTTTGCTTTCTTGACTTTAGGTTAGTGGGTTAGATATTGTTGTCTATAATTTCCTAAATGACATTTTTGTCTGTTCTCTGGGTTTTTTTGTGTGGGTGCATCATAGGCAAAAATACTAGGTTTAAAAGGAGGCTCTATCCATTTTGGAAGGACCCTCAAGTTGTTTACTTACACAGGGAGGTTCTTTGCCTTAAACATTTTGTTGTGGTTTGTGACTTAAGCCCCCATCTATAAATAGTTGGCTATACTTAGTACATCAATTTCAGACCTCATATGGACTCTGCCTGAACTAAGAACTTGGATTAAGTTCAGATGCCTGTTGATCTTCATTGCTGTGCCCCCCCCCCCACTGTGCAGGGGGTATATGCTTCTTCCTCCAGAATAAGGGCCTAATTCAATGTCCTCAAAGATGGGCTTTCTGGTCTACCTGGACTTGAATGGAAAATGTGCCGGAGAGATAGCACAGCGGTAAGGCGTTTAGACGTAGAAAGACGGTGGTTCAAATCCCAGCATCCCATATGGTCCCTCGAGCCTGCAAGGAGCAATTTCTGAGTATAGAGCCAGGAGTAACTCCTGAGTGCTGCTGGGTATGACCCAAAAACTAAATACCAAAAACCAACAACAACAAATAAAGAAAAGGTGCTTCTTCTCACCTGCTACACAACCTTTCTGGCGTCTCTTCGAAGGATCTATGTCTCTGGATTACAATTGGTCTCTCTGATTGCCCGGGAGCTCCCCATCGCCTACTAGATCCTTGATCATTGAATTTTAGATTCTCCATCTGCTTCTCCAAGGAAGAACTTACTTGGAATTTTCATCGTGTATGTCATAGATCGATCATCTCAGGAGTTTTAGTTGATTCCTTGACACATGTTTCTGGCTTTCGACACCCTGTGTTTAGGTTAGAAGCTTATTTTTTACATTTTCCTGTGATGTGCATATGCAAACAGCCGCTCTTTTATTATTGACTAGTTTTTCCTTTAATAATTGTAGACAATATTGTTTCTTTACTAAAAACAAAGGTGAGGAATTGTGTATGTACACATTTTAATGGTATTATTAAGTTACTGACCCTACCCTGATCGGTGATTGTGCCCTACCCTAAGGTGTGACCTGGCATTCTTCTCCCACCCTAGGGTGGTACCTGATCCCACCATTGGATGGTACCTGATTCGGGAGCATAAAAACAAGGGTCTGTGGAAGGCGAGAGGCTTGTTTCCTGGGCCTATTCTTAAGCCTTTTGGCTTCGGCCTTTTCACGGAATAAAGAGCTGTTTTCTTCGGAAGCCTGACTGCCTGTTGGCTTTCTTCCCGCTGCATTCACCTCAGAACCACTGACTGAACAGGGTAACAGACGTGTGGGCCGAGCTGGAGGAGAAAGGCTTCATCCTCCATCCCTCCATCAGTCAACCTCTTTAGGGGCTGACTTGCAACATAGAACAACACATAGGTAAAACACTCTATGACATTGAGACTAAAGGCACTTCAAGGAGGAAACAGCACTCTTCAAACAAGTGGAACCAGTGATAAACCGATGGGACTATATTAAGCTGAGAAGCTTCTGCACCTCAAAGGAAATAGTGTCTAGGATACAAAAGCCACCCACAGAATGGAAGAAACTATTCACTAAATAACCATCAGACAAGGGACTAATAACAAAAATATACAAGGTACTGACATAACTTCATAAGAAGAAAAAACATATAGCCCCATCAAAAAATGGAGAGAAGAAATGAACCAACACTTTCTCAAAGAAGAAATACAAATGGCCAAAAGACACATGAAAAAATCTCCACATTATTAATCACCAGGGAGATGCAAATCAAAACTACAATGAGGTACCATCTCACATTACAGAGACTGACACACATCACAAAGAACATGAACAATCAGTGCTGGTGGGAATGTGGAGAGAAAGGAACTCTTATTCACTGTTAGTGGGAATGCCATCTTTTCCATCCTTTATGAAAAACAATATGGAGATTTCTCAAAAAAAATGAAAATTGAGCTCCCCTATCCCACTACTAGGGATATATCCTGGAAACACAAAAATACTTATCAAAATACCTTCCTCACACTATATTCATTGCAGTGCAATTTACAATAGCCAGACTCTGGAAACAACCAAAATGCCCTTCAACAGATGAATGGCTAAAGAAACAGTAGTGCATATACACAATGGAATATTATGCAGCTGTCAGGAGAGATAAAGTCATAAAATTTTCCTATATGTGGATGTACATGGAACCTATTATGCTGAATGAAATAAGTCAGAGGGAGAGAGACACACAGAATAGTCTCACTCATCTATGGGTTTTAAGAAAAATTAAAGACATTAAGGCCCAGAGACAATAGAGTTTAGGGCTGGAAGGGCCAGAAGGACTCACAATTTGAAGAGTGGTGAATGATGTTAGGGAAATAACTATACTAACAACTAGCATGACAATGTTAAAGAATGAGAGAAGCAGAATGCCTGTCTTGAATACAGGCTGGGATAGGTGCAGGTGGGGGGATTGTGGTGGGAATGTTGCACTGGTGAAGAGGGTTATTCTGTTTATGACTGAAACCCAACTACAATCGTACTTGTAATCATGGTGCTTAAATTAAGATTTTAATATAAAAATTTAAAAAAAGACACAAGGTGCATATCACTTCTATATCCCCTCTATATCCAGTTACTTTCTCGAGTGATCGATTCTAATTGTCATGGTCATAGTGTCCCTTTTTTGCCCTAATTGCACTGCTCCACTCTTTGTGGCAAACTTTCTATTCTGTACTGGTACCTGAACCGTCCTCTCTATTGTCTCTGTATATTATTACTACATTATCTTTTATTTTTCTTAAATTCCATAAATGAGTGAGATTATTTGATGATAGATAAAAAATCCATTTTTATTTTCCTTTTTTTTTTTTTTTTTTGGTTTTTGGGTCACACCCGGCAATGCTCAGGGATTATTTCTGGCTCTATGCTCATAAGTCACCCCCGACAGGCTCGGGGGACCATATGGAATGCCGGGAATCAAACCAGTGACCTTCCACATGGAAGGCAAACGCCTTACCGCTGTGCTATCTCTCCAGCCCCTAGTTTTACTTTCTTTCCAGAACCCTCTTGCAGTGTTGACATAGATTATATTCAGAGATGATCCCTTTTTGACTCTTTCTCAGATTCATACTGTGTAGGAATTGGAGCACAAGTCTCTAAACACCTGTGGCATCATCACATAGTTTCACAGCCCCAGAATATAGTTTTGTGCTACCCCTGTCCAGAGAGTGAAATAATTACCACTAGATTCTAGTGGGAAGCATGGATTGTAGGCCTGATATTGTGCTCATTGTTCAATAGTAAATTATAAAAAGTCTGAATTGTTTGGACCCTTTCTGTCTCATTCATTCTCTCCTTTTTGTTCCTTTCCTGTGAGCCTATACCACTGTCTTTTCAATGATTCTGTCTGTCTCTTCTCTTAGAAATTTTATCTAGCATATGCCCTATCTTCTCTACATCACTCTGCACATGGCAATTCTGCTTCTTGTTCTCTATTAAATTGTGAGCCATATATGGAGGAACAGTATCATAACATTCTCATTTTTGGATTAATGAAAAGCATGGGATATACTCTTTATTTATAATAGAGGAGAGCAAGTTGCAATTTTTATAATAGATATTTAAAAATATTATTTCAAATTAATTGTTTGAAGATATACTTTACAGATATTGCCAGAAGTAATCATTTATTAATTAATTATGTTCCTGTTCCTGAAAGCTCGGTGAACAACATTAGCAAAATGATTTATCCAGGAGTTTAAAAAATCCTGTCATGGTCAATAACCTTAACATAAAGTTCTATAGAAATGCAGAGAAACTGACATTCATGTGTCCTGAACAGAAGCAGCATTCAAGAGGCAGGTAATATAGTTGTGGGTGTGCTAGGGTTCACCAATACACTAACTGTTTTTTGTTGTTGTTGTTGTTGTTGTTGTTATGATGCTACATTGTGGTACCAGGTTAGGAAGCACAATGTTCCATGAAGACACACAGCCCAGATTTCCAAGATCTACCATCTTCATGTTAAGGGTTGTCTCACCAAACAATAAAGATTTCCCATCTTCCCATATGGAGATAAGATTGCTGAACAAACTTCAGGGTTTTTTTTTTTTTGTTGTTGTTGTTTTGTTGCTGTTGTTGTTGGTTTTCAGGTCACACCTGGCAGCGCTCAGGGGTTACTCCTGGCTCCATGCTCAGAATTTGCTCCTGGCAGGCTCAGGGGACCATATGGGATGCTGGGATTCGAACCAATAACCTTCTGCATGAAAGGCAAATGCCTTACCTCCATGCCATCTCTCCGGCCCCAAACTTCAGGTTTTTGTTTGAGAGAATATCTCTTTTTAAACCAGGAAGTTATATGTGTGTGTGTGTGTGTGTTGTGTATATGTGCATTATAAAAGGCAATAAAGATCTAGCAGAGACTACAGAATTTTGCCAACCAAAGAGAGATCAGTCACAGGATTGTGTATACCAGGCACTCCATCCAGGAGCCTTACTCCATGTATCTCTCCCATACGTCAAATAATAAAGACACTAAAATTGTGCTTTTATTGGGGACTTGTGGAAGGTCCAACTGATCTGAGTAGGTAGAGATCTATATGCTGCTATACATCATGCATTTTTCAGGACTCCCCACATCAGAAAAGATTCTTTAGTACAGAATGTCAGCACTGGTTTTGTTGCCTGGGCCATTTAACAACACAGTCCAATAACTGCAACCAACTTTTCTTCAATAGCTGAGGATTTATGAATGCAAATTTGCCATACGAGCACCTTGCTTAAATTACCAATGATTAAATTACTAGTGATTCAGAATAAATCACAAATCTCTCAGTATGTTCACCAGCTTGACCTTTTGTCATCTTTGTGAAAGTTACATGTCCTTTCTTCCTTACTTCTGGGCTCCTGTATGCTACCAACCTTTCTGGCTTCCTAAAACATAGATCCCTTTATAATACATAGTGTAATTATAAAGACCCTTTCTAATCCCGTTTCTCATAGACCCCTGGTACTTCTTATTTTCCTTGCCTGAAAGTCTTCTTTTTTCCCTCCATCACTTCACCTAATTCCTATAACTCACAGGTTTTGACAACTACCATTTCAACATTTCCTCATGATCTGGTTTATTATTGGAAGTACAGTGTTTTATCCTCTCATTTGGAAAATCCACTGTTTTCTCTTTTAGCAGCTTTCATGGTTGCAGTTAAAGAGTTTTGCAGTTGGTTGTTTTGATCACAAAAGTCTGACTATTCTTCTGGTTAGAAAGCTCCAAGGCTGCATACTCAGAGCTTCTTGGAGATTTATACCCAGACCAACAAATGAATGTAGTGAATGGAAAAATATGCTGATATCTCTCTAGTCCAGTTAATAGCACCATCAGACACTCAGTAAATTCTTTGTAGATTTGAAAACCCTTGAATCTATTTGTATTGAACAGGGAAGAGAGAGGGTGTTTAGGAGTCTGAGCAGTTTTTCCTCTTTAATCAGATTAAAGATGTCATGCTCTTCTAAAAGGTGTTTCATCACTTTCAGTTTCCTTCAGGTTTATTTATAACAGCAAGTAGAAGTGCTAAAACCATTTTCTCACTAACAGATTGCAGCTGACAAGTCTCTAAGGCTTTGACTTTAGACAATAGTAAATTTAGACATTTCCTGACTCACCAAAATAATTACTCATGATTCTCATCCACACTTAATTTTCTCATAGCATTTACATTGCTTCAAGTGGTGTTATTACTAAGCATTCTTAGAGGTGGGTCCAAAATAGGACCAAATCTTGTGAAGAAATTACACACACACACACACACACATACAGCTTAGATGTTGTATGAGAATTAAATTTTGATAAGCTTCAAAGTGAAAGGGGTCAAAAACAACAACAACAACAAAAAACAAACAACCCATACCTAGGAGAGAAAAGAGCAGTTTTTACAGGGTTGGGAAGACAGTGCTTGAGAGCTAAATCTAAGTTTCAAATATGTTGCTGCTACCTGATAATGTGAAATCAATAAACAAAACCCTATGAATATAGAATAGAGCAGGAAAGATCCAGCCATGATGATATTAATGGAAAAGAAAGTGGGAAGTGGAATACCTTATGTTTGGACAAGTTGGCGAATACCCTAAGCTTCAGCATCTTCACCTCTAAATGGGGATCATCACAGCACCTCTCCTCCAGGGTGCTGTTTGGAGTGACTCACTCAGCACCCAGTTCCCTAGAACTAGCTGTTGAGTAGCATTTGTCCTTACTCTTTTTTTTTTTTTTTTTTTGGTTTTTGGGCCACACCCGTTTGACACTCAGGGATTACTCCTGGCTATGCGCTCAGAAATCGCCCCTGGCTTGGGGGGACCATATGGGATGCAGGGGGATTGAACCAAGGTCTGTCCTACGCTAGCACTTGCAAGGCAGACACCTTACCTCTAGCGCCACCTTCCCAGCCCCCTTACTCTTAACTCATATTCTGCACCTTGATTTTTTTTCTTGGTTATAATCAACTTCAAATTTGGAAAAATCTGAATGAGAGCAGTGAAAGATGAAACTCTAAATCCAGAGAGCCTGAAGTCTACAACAAGAGTCTGACAGCCTGTAACAGAGTAGCCAGAGTGTCAGGTAGGACATGAGCACTGTAATGCCTGGCCTCAGGGCATCTGACTTCTGTGTGGGAATCTAGCCTAGAAGTTACACAGAGGGAGGCATGTCTGGAACAGACCCCGTTTTTATATACTGTGCTTGGTATCACCTGATTGGATGTCTATTTCTTAGCTATATCTAGAGATAATCACACCGTAATTCAGGACTAATGGAGACTTCAGGTGATCATCAAAGTGCTTACTAAGAGAGCTGCTGCTTCTATCAATGAGAATGGGCCTGGTGGACATGGATAGACACACACAAACAGGGGAGTCCATTAGAAGAGCTGAGAGCATGTGTTTAGCACACACGGGGGTTGGGGAGAAGGCAGTGGAAGGCAGGAGACAAGAAACTATTGGTTGTATTCAGTTCCCTGAATCTGGGCTTCTTAGCCTTTCCTGCCTTGTAGGTCCACTGTTCTTGCTTGTGACAAAATGCTTCAGTTTAGAACTCTAAGTGGTGGGAGACTACAGGATAATGTACCTGTATGTTCCTCCTCTCCAGAGGAAAGATACAGGTCATAGGCTGGCTAAAATAATGTCACTATATGACACTCTGGCAATGATGTGATGCTGGATTCATGCATGTTTTATATGTATAATTGGCAGTATTTTACTTCAGTAAAAAGGTTAATAATAAAGAAAAAGTGCTACCAGATGATTGTCAGGAGAGTAAGACATGTGCTGCTAAAGCTGCCATTAGCAAGCAATCCAAACTCGTGTGTGTGTGTGTGTGTGTGTGTGTGTGTGTGTGTGTGTGTGTGGTATATGAGTAGTAGAGCATTTATACTTTCCAAGTTTTTTTTTTTATTTTGAAAATAGTGACTTCTAGATGAAGATGTGGCTGGGTTGCTTTGTTCCAAGGCGTGGAGAGAGAATCTGTTCTGCTGTCCACAACTGTAGTGACCTTGTCTGGCTTTTCTTGGCCTACCTCTGCCTTTTCCTGGAGACATGCTTCTTTCTCTCTGTGTGACATCCAAACATGCACTTTCATGCAGACATCTATTGAATGTGACTCCTCTGCTCCTAGGGAACCTTATATACTTTATCCTCCCTCCTGTTCTGATGAAATTTCTAAGTGCTGCCATATTCTGGGGCACTAGCAGTTAGGATTGAACCTACAAGGTTTGGGAGAGAGTGGGTAATTTGATATACCATCACAGGGACAGGGAAAGCCCTCAGGGAATTTTTAAAAATAGAGGAAATATTAACATAAAGTAAAAAAAAAAACCTTTTTAAACAACTTTTATTGAGATGAATGTGAATTACAAGTCTTTCACAATTGTATTTAAGGTACATAGTGATAGTGAGTTAGGGCCATTCCCATCACCAGTATTGACCTCCCACAGCCCCTATTCCCAGCATGCTTCCCCTGTCTCCACCCTTATCCTTCTAGACTGCTAGTGCAACTAAACCCTTTTGTGTTTGAGTCTCTTGATTCTATTGTCCTTGACTTTAGTTTGAGTATTTAGACTTTACCATTTTTTATTTTCACTAACTGCTCCTGAGATTGCTTGGCTCCTGGGTCCCATCCTTTTTTATCTCTCATTTTGTAGGAAGACATAGAAATATGAGGCAGAACAGAATGATTCATGTCCTACGTTCTGTAAAATAAAAAAGAAAACAGGAATCCCTGTCTAAGAGCTATAAATATAAATAAAATTAAAAGAATTAAAAAAAAGGAAAAAGAAAGAAGAAAAATGGGGTCAGATATGGCAAGTTTTATTTATTTATTTATTTTTCATAGGCACAGCAAATGTTTGAGAAATTAGGAAATTCACTTGGCCTAAGAGATATAGGATATCTCTACCCTTGAAGCATACTATCATGAGATTGACTATAGGCTCTGGACATGTTAGTTGTCAAACCCCAAGATCTTTCTTTATGGTGCCAGGAAATGTTCTGCTCAGTCTCAGTTGTCTAAGTCATCCTCTGTAATAGGAGATCTTGGTTTTTGCACAGATCCTAGGACAAAGTCTAGGCTAGAGTCTTAAATAATCACTTTTTTTTTTGGAAGGGCTACACCCAGTGACGCTTAAGGTTACTCCCTACTATGTGCTCAGAAATCTCTCCTGGCTTGGGGGACCATATAGGATTCTGGGGATGAACCATATGGGACAAACCGTCGTCCATTCTAGGCTAGTGCCAGCAAGGCAGACACCTTACCACTCCGCGCCACTGCTCTGTTCCCTGAAATAATCACTTTTTAAGCGGTCATTTTCAGGACTGAAAAACTGCTCCACAGAATAAACATCTGTCTTAAATGGGAAAGATCCCCAAATTCAGGATACCTAGGTACCACTAAAAATGAAGAGCCTGACATAGCTTATCAAGCTCACATACCACCAGGCATGCCCCCAAGATACCCCCTCCTTGAAAACTATTTTTTTGGGCCACACCCGGTGGTGCTCAGGGGTTACTCCTGGCTGTCTGCTCAGAAATAGCTCCTGGCTATTTCTGGGACACTGGGATTTGAACCAACCACCTTTGGTCCTGGATCGGCTGCTTGCAAGGCAAACACCGCTGTGCTATCTCTCTGGGCCCGAAAACTATTTTTTAAAGTAGCAAAGCTCCAGAAACTTTTGCCTTGGAAGAATTTCAATTTCTGGCTTGCCTTCACATGCATTAATAAAAATAGTTCTGCACAATAGGATGCATGTCATAGGACTCCAAAGAGCATGAAGCACACAGGCACACATGCAAGAAGAGATAGGTTTTGGTGTGATCCAGCAGAAATGAAACCCTGTAAAAGGGTCAGAGAAATAGTTCAAAGGGCCTGGGCACAAGGCTCTGGACACAGGAGCCACTGCCCCCTCCCCTCAATCCATCAAGGCCCCCCAAGCATCACAGCTGTGAGGTATAGATTATCTCTCCTCAACACTTGCAATAAAATTAAACAAACAAAAATAACAAACAAAAAAACAAGATCAGGGAGATAGTAGCACTATAGAGGGCTAAGGCAATCGCTTCTTATACAGTCCAATCACCAGAACCTTATGTGGTGGTCTAAAAATATCAGGTTTACTTGTCAAGATTTACCTACGTGTGTTTGGCCCCAAAGCCAGTCCATCACCAATTATATTAAAAAACTAAACTAGGGTTTAAACTGGGGTTTAGACTAAATTGGGGAGAGGGGAGAGAGAGGACAAAAGAAAGAGAGGAAGAAAGAAAGAGAGAAAGAGAGGGAGAGAATGTTTTTTCCCAGAGGCAGGAAGGGCAGAGGGCAGGAGAAGGGCAGAAGGGAAACTAGGGACATTGGTGATGAGAATGTGCACTGATAGAGTACTATGCATGATATAACTAAAACTCAGAGGACAGTTTTGTAACTGTACCACACAATAATTCAATTAAAGAGTTTGGAATAAATAAAACACCAAAGGAGAAAAAAGGAGGCTCCAGGAGAAAGGTGGAAACATGTTCAGAAGAACTAAAAGTTAGGAATGATGAGAAAGGCAGATCCTCTGTGCCATCAGGCTGGAGAAATATGCCCCTGCTGAGTGATTACCAACTGCAAGAGACTGTGAGTGTCACCTGTGTGTGTTTTTCTACTGTCCTGTATTCTGAACCTCTCATGAGTGGGCTGAGAAGGGCTCAGAAAAATTGCTCTGCTAGAGTTGCTTGGGGCCTGAAAACAAAGGAACACTAAGTCTCTGAGTGAAAACTGGCAATAGAGAAAACCAATAGAGGGCCAGTCCTCTGTGCCATCAGGTTAAAGAAATCAGCCCCTGCTGAGTGGTTACCAATTGTGAGAGACTGTGAGTGTCGCCTGTGCATGTTTTTCTACTGTCCTGTGTCCTGAACCTCTCCTGAGTGGGCTGAGAAGGGCCCAGCAAAATCTCTCTCCTAGAGGCTTCAGAAGATCATGGCCACTGTGCTTTGCTTTGCAGCTGTGTGCTCTTTCTAACGAATGAACCACACCATAACACACAGAAAAAAATCACACTACAAGTGTGACAATGGGGAAACCTCGCAGGCAAACACCATGCACAGAGAATGAAGATGATAGCTCTGATGACCAAAAAAATACCAACCATCTGATTAACCTCTTAGATAAGGAGTTTAGAATAGAAATATGGAGGGTCCTCTTGGAAATAAAAGAAAATATAGCCCTAGCTGAACTGAACACAAAGACAGAAATCAGAAAAATCCAAATTAAAATAATGAACTGAAAAACATGGTAGCTGAACTGAAAAACCCAATGAACAGCTTCTCCAGCAGGGTAACAACAGCCGAGGACAGAATCAGTAAACTGGAAGGTAAAATGAAGAACAACTCCATACAGCAGAAGAGACTGGAAAAGAACCTTAAGGCAAATGATCACACAATGGAAAAAATACTCAAAGAATGTGAACTGGTGAAAATAGAAGTCTTTGATAAACTCAACAGAAATAACAATAAGAATCATTGAAGTCCCAGAGGCTCAGGAAGGGGGATCCACAGGAAGAATCGGCAGTCAAAGACATCATTTCAGAGACACTTCCAGAGCTAAAGACTGCATGCGATCAAATCCTGTATGCCCTAAGAGTCCCAGCTAAAAAAAAAAAGACCCAAGAAAAATTACCCTAAGACACATCCTAGTCACAATGACGAATCTTATAGATAGAGATAGAATACTGATAGCAGCAAGATCAAAAAGGGAAATTACATTCAAAGGATCATCCATAAGATTTACAGCAGACATGTTACAAGACACTCTTAAGACCAGATGACAGTGGTGGGATATTGTGATAAGACTGAATGAAATGGAGGCTTCATCAAGAAAACTGTGCCAAGGTCGACTCACATTTAGGTTTGAATGAAGGATACATAGCTTCACCGTTAAAAAACAACTCAAAAATTTCACAATGCAAAGCCAACCTTAAAGGAAAAACTGAAAGGTCTACTTTAATACAAGAGAGACCAACAAACACACCAAACTTATACACAAAGATGACATTAAATTCTATGACCATCTCCCTCAATGTCAATGGACTAAATGCACCAAAAAAAGAGACACCGAGTGGCTAAATGGATTAAAAAGATAAACCCAACCTTCTGCTGCCCACAAGAAACACACCTGAATAAACAGAACAAACATAGACTCAAAATCAAAGGCTGGAGGAAAATAATCCAAGCAAACAACACCCTTAAAAAAGCTGGGGTGACCATATTAATATCTGATGACACCAACGTTAGACTCAGAAATGTTGTAAGGGACAAAGATGAACATTTTGTACTAATCAAAGGATATGAGCAACAGGAAAAAATCAGACTATTAACATATATGCACCCAATGAGAGACCAGCAAATTATCTAATACAATTACTGACAAATTTAAAAGAAGACATAAATAATAACACAATAATTGTGGGAGACCTCAACACGGCCCTGTCAACACTTGATAGATAAACCAGACTGAAACCCAACAAAAATATACTAGCCCTGAAAAGAGAGATGGAAGAGAGAGGACTAGTATGTCATATATAGATGACACTCCATCTCCAGAAACCTGAATATACATTCTTCTCCAATGTATATGGGTCATTCTCCAGGATAGACTACTATGTTTATGCTGGCACATAAAACATACCTCCATAAAATCAAGAGGATAGAGATTTTGCATGCTACTTTTGCTGACCACAAGGTCCTGAAATTAGATGTGATCTACAAAGGGACACAGAAGAAATACTTTTACAACTGGAAATTAAATATCCTGCTACTGAACAACCAGTGAGTCCAAGATGAAATCAAAGAGGAAATCAAAACTTTCCTGGAAACATATGACAATGAAGACACAAACTACTAGAATCTATAGGACACAGCAAAAGTGGTCCTGAGAGGAAAATTTATAGCTTTGCAAGCACACATCAGGAAAGAAGGGGCATACCTGAACAGCTTAATGACTCAGCTTATAAAATTAGAAAATGAACAACAAAAGGAACCAAAAATAGGGAGACAGAAGGAAATAACAAAGCGGAGAGGAGAAATCAATGAAGTGGAAACCCCCCCCCCCAAAAAAAAAAAAAACAATCGGAAAGATCAACGAAAGTAGAAGTTGGTTTTTTGAGAAAATAAACAAGATTGATAGACCATTGGCAAAACTTACAAAGAAAGTGAGATAGAGAAACTTGATAACCCTTTTCATTAAAAATGAAAAAGAGGGAAATCACTATAGATATTGCAGAGATTCAAAGGATAATAAGAGACTACTTTGTGAAACTCTATGCCACTAAATATGAGAACCTGGAAGAAATGGATAAATTCTTGGACTCATAACCTTCCACAGTTGAGTAAGGAGGCTGTAACATATCAAAACACCCCCATTACTATTGAGGAAAGTACAACGGTAATCAAATATCTGCCCAAAAAGAAAAGCCCAGGCGGATTTTTTTAAATTTTTATTTTGATCATATTGGCTTACATATCTTTCACAGTAGTATTTTAGGTACATATTAACATTGAATCAGGGGAATAACCATCACTAAATTTGTCCTCCCCATCCCTATTCCCTTCCTGCAACCCATATCCCCCACCAACACCCCTGGGCTGCTAGAGTAGGTGGTCCCCTCTTTGTCTAGCTTACTATTAGTGATCATATATCTGTTTGGTCCTAGTACCCTCCCTTGTTTCCCCCTTTATTTGAGAGGTGGAGCTCGATAATTCGAGTTATGTGGTTTTGTTTGAAGAAAAGAAAAGCAATAGAATGGAGTAAAAATAAGAGAAAATAAAAATATATAAAATAAAAAAATCAAATAAATCAAATAAGCTGAAAATGGCAGAGTCCTTCTAGAGGCTTTCAACCTCAGTTTGAGCGAGGACATAAAAAAGGTAATTGAAACACCACATCAATACAGAAAAAATATCAAATTAAATATCCAGTGAGCACTACAGCAATAAAGACAAGCACCACACAATAGTCTCGGTTCTAAAATCAAACCATGCTGGAGTACAAAAAGAAAGATAAAGATAAAGATAAAATAAAATAAAATTGGAGATATCAACTTCAATATTTACACCAAAATAAAGACGTCAATAAAAATTGATCAATATTTATATATATGTGGAAAAATGATTATTTTGTGCTTTTTTTTTCTTTTTCTCCCTGCATAGGCACAGTAACTATTGGGGATATTATAGAGGAAATTCCCTTGGCCTACGAGATACAGGGTTTCTCCACCCCTAAAGTATACTGTCATGGGATTAACTATAGACTCCTTACATGATCATTTACTCTCCCCTTTTTTGGTGTATAGAAGACTTCTGCTTCGTCATGGATGGTAAAATCAGACCTCTGTATCTAGAGATCTTGATGTCTGTACAGCTCAAGGAATGGAGCTTATGATGAGTCTTTCTTTGTGGTTCTAGCAGTTCTGCTTCTTTGGTGTCGTTTTAATTCATCTTCTGTAGTTGGTGGTCTTGGTCATTACGTTGCTCCTAGGATGAAGCCTGGGATAGAGTCTTTCGTTATGCTTCCAGAAGACCTGTTCAGTTGCGATTATCTCAGTCAGACCTCTGGAATTGGAGATCTTGTTTGTTGAACAGATCGTAGACCAAAAGCTAGGCTAGTGCTTTTTGTTGTTGTTGTTCCTGGGATGCATACTGTCCAGTCCTGGTTGTAACAACCAGTCATCTGTATATAGCGATCTTAGCTTTTGCACAGATCAAAGGGTGACATGTCTTCTGATTTTGTCTTATTGTTGGCTAGTGAGGAAGGACAACTTGCTCTTAGATCAAGTTGTTCCCATTTCTTTGTTGTCAGGTTATCAATTTAGAACTGGCGCATGTTGGTGTCAGAGCAGCATTATGGATGCCCTGGAGGGGATTTGGTTCCTGGAACTGTTGTGGAGAACTCTGTCATTTCTGTGTCTGGGATCCAGGAGTCAGGCCTGGAAGTCAGTGCTTAATTACCTGGGGTCTAAGTTGGTTCCACATGACATACATTCAGGGTGGGAGATGCCCCTGTGTTATAAAAAAGTATAAGTTCTTATCCCTAGTAGATAAATGCTTGTTTTTACATGTAGAATTTACCCCCTTTTTTAAAATATGCCTTTGCAGGAAAAAGTATTGTTACATTATATTGCTGGTGGATTTGGGGTGGAGAGAGAAGAAAACAGACACGGGACAAAAACTAAAAATATATATGCTCACACATATCTAAAGAAAAATTTCTTTAAAAAAATTAAATAAAAGATGTAATTAAAGGAATAAAGTGGGGCTGGGAGAGATAGCATAGAGGCAAGGCATCTGTCCTTCCTGCAGAAGGATGGTGGCTCAAATCCCGGTGGGATGCACATGGTCCCCCGTGCACACCAGGGGCAATCTCTGAGAATAGAGCCAGGAGCACCCTCCGAGTGCCGCCAGGTGTGAACCAAAAGAAACAAAAAGAAATCAAATCAAAAAACAAAACAAAAAAAAAAACCAAAGAAAAAAAATGAACAAGAAGAAAAAAACAAAAACAAAGAAGAAGGGAGAAAGTGATACAGGAGATTACATTTGGGGAAAAACAGGATAAGAGGTAGTGTTATATAGGTCTATATTTATGGTGATAGTATAGGCTTCCCCATTTTCTTTTGAGATTTTTCTTGTGGGTGTGGGGTCCAGGCAGGGTGGTCTTGGGTAGAGTTCTTGCAGTGGGAGTCCTTTTGGAGCTAGGTTCGGTATCAAGCCACAGTCCACATTAGGGAGAGGTGATTAGGAGGGCCACACTGCATGAATCAGTCGGGGTGTTGGTTGTATTTTCTTGCCAGGAACAAGGTGTGAGTTTGAGTGGGAGTCTCTTCACTTGTACTGGGTACTGGATCGTTGGGGTAGGAGGTCGGTCTTGATGCCTAATGGATTAAGAACTGAGGGTGAAGAGTTATAATGTGGTGGGGATATCGGGGATGGAATTGAAGAGTGAAGGGACAGTCAGATTTCTGAAGGGGGAGAGGGAATAGGGAGGGGTTATATAGGGTATAGGTGTGGGTTGTTTGTGGTTTAGGTTTGTCTCTTAAGGAGGATTCCTATCTCTGTGTGCTCCTGCCCATGTATAAACATATAGAAGTTAGCTTATGTATACATTAATGTAGACAGGTGGGAGGGCAATAGATGCACTGAGTACAGAAAGATAGGTAAGTAAAGTGCTTGTAAGGAAAAGAAACTAATAGATCAACTTTTGGGTATGTATAGGATTCGTGTCTAGAGTACTAACCCTTGTGTTAGTGAGGTCTATCTATATAGGTGTTTACCCTTTGCAGTATTGTCCGCAGAACCCTATATGTCAGCTTTTCTTTCCTATAGAGGAGGTAACAGTGTGTTTTTTGTTTGATATAGATTGAATTGATGATAATGAGGAGAAGGTAAAAGAAGAGGGAGAAAAGAAAAAACAAAACAAACCAACAATCAAACAACAACAACAAAAATACAAAGTAATGAGAAGGGAGGGTAACAGAGCAAGGGCATGTTAGTTTACTTGAACGTGTTCAATGTTTAGGCCCTATATATAAATCTGTAGGTCACAGATGTTGCTTTGGTGGTCTGGCTGGTCATGTGCTTCAGGTCCTAAAAGAAGGCACAATCTAGAGATAAAGGGTATGTTAAAGAGTTTTATCCAAACATTTTCATGATGCAAGCTGAGTAAGGTGCCTCATATGACTAACCACCGAGGTACCACCGTACGATGTTCACCCTTTGTATCCAGGAACCCCTATGGACAGAAAAACTGAGAGGTTATTTTATATGTGGTCAGCTTAAGGAATTCAATCATATTTTTTGAAATGTTTCTGTTGGAGTCAGGAATTTCCCATCATAATCTTTACCTGTAATCCTGTATAAGATCCCTAGTAAATTATTATGGGCCTTTGTAGTAAAACGCTAATTATATACCTGTTCTCTCTACACTGCTGTTTCTGCTGTTGCTAGTTTCTTTATGATATAATGTGTATTTGGGCTTTGTGTTGTTTCTCTTCCCTTTGTTTTGGGCTCTACTCCCCAGTATATGGTGATTATTACAGTGTTTGAGGTTTCTATCCTGTTACACCCTGTTACTTGATCATGGGATATTGGTTGTATATCTGATGTATATTCTAGATACTTCAGAATAGTGCTATTATTCTGTGTTTATCTTTCATTTCTGGCTTACTTTGTTTAACATAATATTTTCTAGGTCCATCCATGTTGCTGCAAAGTCTATGATTGTATCATTTCTAACCGCCATTTAGTATCCCATTGTGTATAGATACCACATCTTGATGATCCACTCATCTGTTGTTGGACATTGAGGTTGGTTCCAAGACTTGGCTATTATACTGAGTGCTGCAATAAATAGTGGGATGCACACATACTTTGGAATGAATGACCTTCTGGTTTGGGGGTAGATACCTAGAAGAGCAATTGCTGGATCAAATGGCAGCTCAATTCTGAGTTCCTTGAGCACTCTCCAGACTGTTTTCCATAGGGGTTGGACTAGGGGGCATTCCCACCAGCAGTGGATGAGAGTTTCTTTCATATTGCATCCTCACCAACAGAGATTGTTCCCATTATTTTTGATGTGAGCCATCCTCACTGGTGTAAGTTGGTACCTCATTGTTGTCTTGATTTGGATTTCCCTTATGATGAGTGAAGGTGAGCATGTTTTCATGTGTTTGTTGGCCATCTTTTGGTTTTCCTTGGAGAAGTGTCTATTCATTTCATATCCCCATTTTTCTATGGTTTTATTTGGTTTTGGGGGACTCAGCTTTCTGAGTGCTTTGTATATTCTAGTTATCATCCCTTTATCTGACGTGTTGAGTGTGAAAATTTTTTCCCATTCAGTTAATTGTCTTCTTGTTTTAAGTTGGGTTTCCTTTGCCATGCAGAAGCTTTTTAGTTTGATGTAGTCCCATTTGTTTATGTTTGATGCTAAAGTCCTTGCCATTGGTGTTCCATCCTCCAAGACTTTTTTTTAATATATAGCTCTTCGAGTGTTCTGCCTATTTTTCCTCAATAAACTTTATAGATTCTGATCTAATTTTAAGATCTTTAATCCATTTTGAGTTAACTTTTGTATAGGGAGTGAGGAATGCATCAATCTTCAGTTTCTTACAGGTGGATTTCCAGTTGTACCAAAACCATTTGTTGAAGAGACTTTCTTTGTTCCATTTCAAGTTCTTGGCTCAATTGTCAAATATTAGTTGACTGTATATCTGGGATTTATGTCTGGAAATTATGTTCTAACCCACTGGTCTGAGGCTCTGTTTCTGATCCAGTACCAGGCTGTTTTGATCACTATGGCTTTATAGTATAGCTTCAGGTTAGGTAAAGAGATGCCACCCAGCTTCTTGTTTCTCAGTATCTGTTTGGCTATTCTGGGTCTTTTGTGAAATTTATAATTGATTGTTCTAAGTCTTTAAAGAATGATGCCTGGATTTGGATGGGGATTGCATTGAATTTATATAGAAGTTTGGGTAGGATAGTCATTTTGATTGTGTTGATTCTACCTACCCATGAGCATGGGATGTTCTTCCATTTCCTTAGATTCTCTTCAATTTCTTTCTGAAGTGTTTTGAAATTTCCCTGGTATAGGTCCTTCACTTCCCTTGTAAGATTGATTCCTAGGTCCTTAATATTTTTGATACTATTTTAAATGGAATTGTATTCTGTTGTATTACATAATTAAGGATGGGGCTGGATGGGGCTGGATGGCGATGGATCTCTTTCTGCCATCCCAGGCCACGTGGCTCAGCAACCCCATGAACCGGCGAGTTTCAGGCCAAGGTGAAACGCGAAATCACTCACTCACAGGCAGGCATTAGGAACCATCAGCTTTATTCATGCCCTAGCCACCACGTGTGTGTGGCCTATCTCATAACCTTTTAAGCATTCAGCCATTCCAGGCTACCCTGCGTCTAAACTCTTTCAGCCATCTTCCTCAGAGCGCCCAGCAGGGCCAAAAGGCAAAGACCCTTAATCCCCTGGCTTCCGGGTTTATCTACCTATTCCAAGACCACTCCCAGGAATGGGCCGGGTTTTGCAGGTAAGGTCACACCTATTATCCGGTTCCCAAGACCCCTCCTGTGGGGGTAGGTCAAACCCCTTGTTGATGGTCTCCAAGTCAAAGAATGATTCCCAAAAAGATAAATTGAATCCCATTCTTCCGTCCCCCCTTTTGGGGGAGACTTTGATAATAATGTCCGGAGTAAATAATCAACGAATGCACCAGATTAGGGGACCAAAGGTTCAGCAAAGAAAGTCTTTTGTCAGTTGCAGCCAGCTCCAAAAAGCAAACCGAACCAGCAGTCAGTTCTGGCAAAAGAGATCCCTATGCCTCCCCAACAAGCTTTTTATTTCATTCCTTAATCACCCCCACCTGGAAGATCCAGGTGGGATGACAGGCAAAAACAATATTACAACAATTACTCAACAATTCCCCCTTTTTTGTAAGCAAACAATAATAGTATACAATACAATACAATAATAATATACAATACAATACAACACTACATAATTACAATTACAAAACTTTAATAAAATATTAAATACTATAAAATTAAAAACATTAATTTCAATTAATTAAAACATTTAATTACACTAATCATAAATTAAATATACTTTAAAAGATTTTAGTCATAAAAAATACAAATATATAAGTTAAAAATTTTTTACTAGGTTCAAAGTTACTCTCAAAAAATAAGGAGTATAGAACTCCTAAAAGTCCAATCAAAGACATTTGATGAATCAGGAAAGACGAGTTGTAACTTGATATAGAACACAGCACTGGAACAGTTAATGATGTATTCCTCAGTTCGATATCAGGAGGCTTGCAATTGTGATGAGATTCCTACAAATAAAACGTTAAGAACTAGGAAGAAAAGATGAATTGTGAGAAATAATAAATTAAGGCATAAAGTGTCAGGAAAAAAAAACCATAAACAAAAATTATAAAACTGATAAACATGAAAATACATACTATACAAAATTATGGGAATAACACTCATTTATAATTGCCAGAAATATCTATTAGACAGGAATCAAAATAAAGCCAAAGAAAAAATTTGAACTAAATCAAAAAAAAAAAAAAAAGAAAAAGAAAAAACACTTTGAAAATACAATAATGAAAAAACTGTTTAAATAAATATTTCAAAATAACAAAAAATTATAGTAATGAAAAAAAACTTTTTAAATTAAAGTCAAGTAAATTTAGGTGATCAAGAATTTCATGTGCAACATGACCATAAAATTCCATAATGCAAATATGAAACAATAAATATATTATAATCAGTCATCAATAATGAGCATTGTGAACAGTCTACCCAAAATTATGGTTATATCAAAACTATGATTATACTTTCATCTCAAAATCTATATTGAGAGCAATAAAACACTGATGTTACAATGAAAAGTCAAAAGTTGCCAAATGAACATACATCAATACACAATCATAAAGCAACATTAAAATGATTAAGAATCTTTCTTTCATATAGGTCTTAAGTAACATCAATATATTGCAAAATCTTCTAATTAATAGTAACCTAAAACAATACTGAAATTAAGGCATAAATACATCATACAAACAACCACAATGGGGATTCATCGTATTCATTCCTATTAAGGAATCATACCTAAAAAATGACCAGTAAAACATCAATGATAATTGACAAATAAAGGAAATGATCATTAAGTCTTCATAGTAGATCTCTGAGAAATATAAAACAAGATATATGCTGCTGTAGATTTTACCGATGCAATAGGGATTTTCTTGATCTTCTTATCATCAAAATTGATCCAATACGGTTCTGTGGCAATTTTACAATATGAAGTACAATGTCCATAATAAACTTGACCAAAATGATTTGATACTGATGATAAATTATATTTTTCAATCTTGTTATTATCTTCTTGAGTGAATTCTGCTAAATTGAGGTCTTCCAAAGGAAAATCCACATGAGTATATAATTTTTTAATCCGTTTTCCATCAAAAGCAAAACGTTTCAAATGAATTATCAATACGGGAGGTATTTTCCATAAATAAGTTTTCTTTGAAAAATCCCTTTTAGTATTGCAATTATTGCAGTGAATTCTATTGTTATCTCTCAAATCTTCTTCTTTAAAAAATTCAACAAGGCATTCCTGTAAAGTACATTTATCTGCAGACTTGACAGCCAGGGACAACTGAACAAATGTTTCATAAACCTCAGACTTTTGGTAACATGTAAGACACTGTAGTATAGACTTAAACTGTCCTTGAAAGGTATCATAGATAATAGATTTGCAAACTCTAAATTGTTCATATTTATCATTGTCTATAAAGTGTACAGTTTCATCTGTTATTGAATTTTTAAGCAAATCTTGATGTAGTCCTTCTATAAGAAACATTAATAATTCGTGAGGATCCTGTTGGTTGTGTCCAGCAAATTGGTCATTGAGTAAACTTATTGTTGCTTTGAAGCTTTCAGGATTGAAATACTTATGGCATCCATTTCCCATGATTTTGATAAGATGACCAAATTCATCTGCTAATTTACCTTTATGTCCCTTTGGATTTTCTCTGTTAATATCTTTTTTATAATGATCTTGATAAAAATACTGAGTCAAGTCTGTAATATTATACAAGCATTGCAATATTGAATTCATGTAACATGAGTTACCCAAATTTTGTAATCCAGTGAAAAAAGGTTTCTGTTTTTCTATATGTAGTCCGGACTGTAAGGATTTTTCACTTTTGTCAGATTCACTGAGAATATGGGGTATGAAAGTTAATCCTTCACTTACTTTCCCAGTCACCTCAGCAGCACCACAACTGTCAATATCTTGAGCACTCTGTACTTGATGTGGGGAGGAATCTATAGTCCTAGCAACCTGACCTTGATCATCAGTGCCAGTCCGATTTCTAACGAGATGCAAGGGGACCCAAAATTTCTTAGGAGGGTTGTCATTTGTAGAAACATAAGCATAACCCCTCCCTCTCAAGAGGAGAGAACCAGCAATCCATTTTTTATCCTCTTTTATCCAAATTGGAATATTTGTTGTTTCTTGTCTCTGATTATCTTCTTTAAAATGTTTTCCCCTGCTGTATAGCTCTCTCCCTGAGGTAAATTTAGATAATTTAGTGTAATGAGAGTCAAAGATAACAGCTCCGTTGGCATTAAACCTCTTTTTCTATTCTTTTGCAACTGAGTTTTCAGAGTTCTATGGGCTCTTTCCACAATTGCCTGTCCTTGACAATTGTGGGGAATTCCTTTAAGATGTTTTATCTGCCATTCATTACAAAAAAATTCAAAAGTTTTACTTATATAAGATGGTCCATTATCAGTCTTAATAGAATACAGAATACCCATAACAGAAAAACATTGTAAAAGAAAACTGCAAACTGCCTTAGATTTTTGGGAAGACATAGGAATTGCCCAAATAAATCGAGAATATGTATCCACTACCACATGAAGGTATGGTTTTTTGGGAAATAAGTCTGTTTGAGTTACATCCATTTGCCACAATTCGTTAGACTGCAAGCCTCTTGGATTTGCTCCTGCTATATGAGTCTTTTGTGCTAGCGGGGCACATATGTTACATCTTTTTATAATTTCTCTCGCTTGCCTCCATGGAATTTGATAATTTACATGTAAACGACGAGCATTTGTGTGTAAGGCTGAATGTTCCTCTACAGGTGATTTAAATATAGGCATTGCCAACAAATCAGCAGTTTTCTTTCCTTGAGCCATTGGCCCTGGAAGGCCTGAATGAGCTCTAATATGTGTGATGAAGATAGGTTCAGTTCTTTTTTGAATAATGTGTTGTAACTTTTTAAATAAATTTTGTATAATAGGACTGTGAGAATTGAGGGAGGCAGTGGCTATCACCGGGCATAAATTTACAACATATAAAGAATCAGAAACGACATTTATGGCTTCAGATACATTTTCTAATAGATAAATTAATGTTGCTAATTCAACTTTCTGTGCAGACTTATATTTGGTTTCTATTGTTATGTTCATATTTTCTCCGGTTATTCCGCCCCGTCCCCCGCTTGATCCATCTACATAGAAAACTTTTGCATTGGGAATAGGAGAATCCCTCACAATTGAAGAGATAACAAACTGAGTCTTTTTCAAAAAGTCCCAGGTCTTTCCTTTTGGATAATGAGAAGAAATCTCTCCTGTAAAATCTGAGAGAGCCCTTTGTAGAGATTCATTAAGAGGCAATATTAATTCAATTTCCTTTTTTGGTATTGGCAATACTATTATATCTGGATCAAAACCTAACAAAGATATTGATCTGAGTCTTGCTTTAATAATCAATTCTGAGATTAGTTGCAGGTAAGATATCACAGACTGAGGCTGTTTGTTATGTAAATACACCCATTCCAAAGGACCAGCCTGTTGCATTAAAGCCGCAGTAGGTGTTTCTTTTGTAGGGAAAATTAATAAAAATACCTTCTCTCCAGGGATAAATCTTAAGAGAAATGATTTTTGCAGTCTGTTCAAGAAAATGTCCAATTCATTTTTAGCAGCTTGTGTTAAATTTCTGGGACTATCTAATGCAGGATTACCTTCCAAAGTTTTAAACAGATTAAACAGCTCTGCATTTGAGATTCCTAGTGCTGGGCAGAGCCAATTTACATCACCCAAAAGTTTCTGAAAGTCATTAAGTGTTTTAAGGTTCTCTTTTTTATGGAAATTTTTTGTGGATGTATTGATGTTCTGTCCAAAATAAAGCCCAAGTATTGATATGGTGGCATGGTCTGTATTTTTTCTAAAGCTATTTTCAGTCCTGCCATTTGCAAACAATTGATCACATAAGCATATAATTTCTGTAAATCTGTTTCATTATTCATTGTAATTAAAATATCATCGGTGTAATGATAAATTATAGCTTGGGGAAATCTTTCACGAGCAGGGCTCAAAATTTTGTCCACAAAATATTGACACATAGTTGGTGAATTTAGCATGCCCTGAGGGAGAACAGTCCATTGAAAACGCCTGCAAGGGTGAGTATTATTAATAGAAGGAACTGAGAATGCAAAACGGTGTTTATCATCTGGGTGAATAGGAATATGATAGAAACAGTCTTTCAAGTCAATTATAATTAGTGGCCATTCCTTAGGGATTACTACAGGTGATGGTAAACCTGTCTGTAATTTTCCCATAGGTACCATAGATAAATTCACAGCTCTCAGATCCATTAACAATCTCCATTTACCAGATTTCTTTTTTATGGTAAATACAGGTGAATTCCATTGAGAAAATGAAGGCTCAATATGTCCTAATTTTAGCTGTTCGTCCACTAATTCTGTCAGCACCTTTAATTTATCAGTTTTAAGGGGCCACTGGCCTATCCAAATTGGTTCATCAGATTTCCATTTTATTTTTATTGGTGCTGGGGTTTTTCTGGCAGTGGCCCCTACCAAAAATTTTGGGTTTTTAATTCAGAAGAAGGTTCAGGCTCACCTTGAGCTAATGAAATATGGAATTCTGCCTTCCATTGTTTATGCAAATCACGGCCCCATAGGGATGGTGAGAATGGGCCCACATGAGGTCTGATTATAGCCTTTTGATTTTCTGGGCCATAAAATACCATGGTTCTTGTGCTTAACAAGCAAGAACTCAGGCCTCCTATTCCTTTTAACGAATATGGAATTTTTTTGCTGAGACCAATTTTTTGGCCATTCTTTATCAGAAATTACAGTGATCTGAGCACCTGTGTCTATCATGCCATTGAAGACTTGCCCTTCTATATTAAGTTTAATCATTGGATTTTCATCTTTACATTTAGTAATCAGAGCCACTAATGGGTTTTTGGCAGCCCCTGGATCTGTGCTTCCAAAACCTCCAGTTCTTATCTTATCTGAAGTCCCAAATTTAACATAAGGTATTATTACTATTTGGGCAATCGTCTCCCCTTTTTTGAAAGTCCAAGTAACTGGCACATTGATAACTACAATAATTTCTCCCTTTGAATCTGAATCAATAACACCTGTGGTTACTGATATACCTTTTACATTAAGGGAACTTCTGCCCAGAATCAAACCCATTGTATCTGGGGGTGGTGGTCCCACTATGCCTGTGTGTAACATATAAGGGCATTCTCCTGGGTAAATTGTAATGTCCACTGGGCAAGTTATATCAAGCCCAGCACTGCCCACAGTGGCATGTGTTGATTCATTAATTGAGATTAATCTTCTTGGGCTGGGCTGGGGAGAATTATGGTTTGATGACTTTGCCCCTGATTTGTAAGGGCCTGGGGATTGGCCCTGTAGGCGTTTCCCTGTTTTTTAATTGTAGATCCTGGAGGAACTGAATTTAACAAAAGATGGCAATTCCTTTTAATATGCCCTTGTTTTCCACAATGGTAACAGGCAAATTGTCTCCTAGGGTTTGTATTAAAACCTCTTCCTATGTTATTATTAGGGGGATTTCCAGATCTACAGTCTTTCGCCCAGTGGTAACCCTTATTACATTTTGGGCAGAGACCTGGTTTTCGGGCAAGTTTTTGTCCCCTTTGGTAAAGAGGTTTATTTCCTTTAGTAATTGCAAAGGTTTGCACCTGATCTGAATTTGCTAATGAATGGGGTATATCTTAAACATTCCTACAGGCATATAAAAATTCATTTAAATCAGCTTTTTCCTGCAATGGAGCCAATACCAATTTGCAAGCTGAATTAGCATTATGATAAGCCAAACATTTTTCTAGAAATTTCCTCACCTCATTATTTTTAACTTGTATTTTTAAAGCATCTTTGAGTTTAGCCACAAATTCTACATAAGGCTCTTGGGGGCCTTGGATGATTCTTAAAAAGGTTCCCTCACCAGTACTGTTAGTATCAATTCTTTCCCATGCAGATAATGCAATGTCTTTAATTATTTTTGAGATTTCCTTTGGTAAAGCTGCTTGTGTCTGTATATCTGAATATTGATTTTCTCCCATTAATAATTCATATGAGAGATTAACCCCTGCCACTCGTTTTTGGTTCCATCTGGACTATATAGTTTGGATTTCACACCCTCTGCATATAACATTTCCCATTCAGTTCGCTGTTTAGATGGCAGGCATATTTCAGCAAGTTTTTTAAAGTCATGCAGAGTCCAAATTGATTTTCGACACCACATGCTTAGCACCTCCTGACAATATGGAGAGGTAGCCCCATATTCTTTACATGCTTTCTTAAACCGTTCCACATCCTCCATTTCAAGAGGTTCATAATTTGAAACATATACTGTTTGAAATGGAGTTGAGGCTGGATTAGCAGAAGTACCTTGCACAGGACTCTGATTTCTGAGGTGTGGGATACTAGAATGTGGTTCATTGTCTGAGTTGGCATTAACATGTGAGTCCATACTGTGAACAGAATCAGGACTCTCTTGTGGACTTAGCACTGGAGGCTGATCATCAGTGTCAAGATCTTGATTTGGATTATGAGTATCTAAATTACGTGTCTGAGTTGATTTTTTACCGGCAATTTTTTTGTTGCCAGTGTCAGATTTATCAGCCTGTATCTTAGTTTGAATTTTCGTAGGAAAATTTTTTTTATTGTCCATATTTGTCATCACTTTACAATTTCCACATTCTCTATTTCCTAACCACCAGCGAATGCCTATGCATATGGTAGTCATATTAGCCAACACAGAAATTCCACAAACTATGACTAATGGAGACCACTCAAGCAATGCAAATATTGGAGTAGAAATTTTTGATTGAATTGTAAGCAGCAACCATCCAACAACAATGATATTTACTAGTATCAAACCAAATGGTTTATATCCAAGCAGAGTAATGCACTTGAGTAATGCCAAACCGATGTATTTAATAACAGATGGCATAGTGAGCGTGAGTATCCATAATAACCAGCCAAGGATCTCCAGAGGTGATTTCCAATAAAACATGTCACTTACAGTTCCAGAGGGTCCAGATTCACCTGTTCCGGGCGCCAAATGTGGGGGTAGGTCAAACCCCTTGTTGATGGTCTCCAAGTCAAAGAATGATTCCCAAAAAGATAAATTGAATCCCATTCTTCCGTCCCCCCTTTTGGGGGAGACTTTGATAATAATGTCCGGAGTAAATAATCAACGAATGCACCAGATTAGGGTCCAAAGGTTCAGCAAAGAAAGTCTTTTGTCAGTTGCAGCCAGCTCCAAAAAGCAAACCGAACCAGCAGTCAGTTCTGGCAAAAGAGATCCCTATGCCTCCCCAACAAGCTTTTTATTTCATTCCTTAATCACCCCCACCTGGAAGATCCAGGTGGGATGACAGGCAAAAACAATATTACAACAATTACTCAACACCCTCCCAGAAATGGGTGGGTCTCAGATAGGTACCCTACATTTCCTCCTTTTTTGAAATATAAAAAGAGCCTTTTGTAATTTTGACTCCACCTTTAGCCAAAGGTGGGTTAATATTTTCATACAACAACGTAATAAAGTGAAAATTAATATACCAGCCCTTTTAAAAAACATAACATTTTTGCAAAATATACTATACACCTGTAACCTAAAATTCTATTAATGCTTTTTTACCAAGCACTATTCCGGAACTTTCATGTTCCTATACTTTTAAACTATATTGGGGGAACCTTTTGTTCCTATACCTTTTCTATACACAAGTACTACAGCATAAATGCATAACATACATTTTAAAAACTGGCTAAGTACATTAAAATACACAGTAAAACATTTTGCAATTGAAAATATTAACTATGAAAGACAACAAAACACATTTAAATTATAAAGAAAATGACTTAAGACAAAGATGCAGGTGGTTAGAAATTAGATGTTTAAATGGGCTAAACTGTATTACCTCCCTTTTCTTTTTATTTTTTAACCACTAACTAACTAAAACTTATCCCATCACCAACTATGAGTAAACTATAAGACTACCCTCTTAGTACCTATACTAAAATCATAAGTTCAGATGATTAATTTGTTCCACGCTGATTTCACCACGTGGCTTCTGTAAACTTTTAAAGTTAAGATGCTGGTTTGTCCCACGCTGATCTCACCACGTGGCTTCTTTTCAGTTTCAGGCCCCGCAGACGGTTTTGTAGACCATGAGGTTGCAGGTTTCGCTGCCCGCTGCCGGTTCGCTCGCTGTTTCACCTTTGTGATCTGGATGGTGTGTGATTTTAGGCTTGCCGCGAAGCAAAGCTGAGCTGAGGCGTTTCTGCTTTTGGGCTGATAGCTTTTCGCCGCTTTTTCCCTCCGGGCAGAACTTAGCAAGCCAGTTTTCGGCCACAGCTTTTTTGCAGAGGGCTTTTGGATGTTCAAAGTTCAAAGTTATTTAAACTAAAAGTTTAGTCCGAAATTTTCAAAGTCGAAATCCAAATTCAAGCCGCAGGTCATTTTCAGAAAATCAGTCCACTTTAAATACAGTCTTTTTTCTCCTCCATTTCCAATTTAGACTTTTAATCAGTTTATGAGAAGACCGAGGTTTTTGTTTTTTGTAACAAAGTTTCAGTCCTAGGCCTGGGCCTGGGCTGGAGGTGATGCAAGCTTCCACCTCCCTTCTTTCAGTTGCCCTTCTTCCCCTAGAAGGGGTCACGGCCATGTTTGAACATGGCTTCACGTGGCCAAACACTTGGTGCTGACTGCATTTGAACAGAGCGAAAATGAAACAGAAGAGCAAAAATCTCACCATATTCGCTGTTTTCTTGGGTTCAGGATTCAGGTCCCTGTTCGGGCGCCATTTGTTGTGTTAAATAAATAACGATGGGGCTGGATGGCGATGGATGGAGGCCTTTGTGCTTAGGCCCCAGCCACGTGGCTTCATCCCCCATGCAGCCGGCGCGTCCCAGGCCCAGGTGATCGGCGTAAACAGACTCACTCACAGGCAGGCTTCAGGAAGCATTAACTTTATTTAGGCCCTAGCCACCACGTGTGTGAAATGAAATGAAAATGAAAAGGGCTGGTATATTAATTTTCACTTTATTACGTTGGTGCATAAAAATATTAAGAAAAGGAGGAAATGTGGTGTACCTGAGACCCACCCATTTCTGGGAGGGGTCTTGGGAACCGGATAATAGGTGTGACCTTACCTGCAAGACTTCCCATTCCTGGGAGGGGTCTTGGAAAAGGTAGATAAGGCTGGGACCGAGGGAATTCGGCCCCCTTTTTGGCCGTTTCCTTTGGCCCGGAAGATGGCTGAAGTGAGTTAAGACGCAGGGCTAGCCAAGAATGGCTGAATGCTTAAAAGGTTATGAGTAGGCCACACAATGTGGTGGATAGGGCATGAATAAAGTTAATGCTTCCTGATGCCTGTTTCTAAATGAGTCTGATTTCCGCCTTTCACCTGGGCCTGGAACTCACCGGCTAGATGGTGGATAAAGCCATGTGGCTGGGGCCTAAGCACAAAGGCCTCCATCCATCGCCATCCAGCCCCATCATTATTTATTTGACACAACAAATGGCGCTCCAAACTTTGACCTGAATCCTGGACCCAAGAAAACAGCAATCATGGTGAGATTTCTGCTTTTCAGTTTCATTTTGGCTCTTTCGGGTGCACTGAGCCCAAAACCTTGGGCCACGTGCAACAATGTTCAAAGATGGCCGTGACCCCTTCTAGGGGAAGAAGGGCAACTGAAAGAAGGGAGGTGGAAGCTTGCATCACCTCCAGCCCAGGCCCATGCCCAGAACTGACACTTTGTTACAAGAAACATAAACCTCGGCCTGTACAAAAACTGATTAAAAGCTTAAATTGGAAACGGAGGAGAAAAAAGACTGTATTTAAAGTGGACTGATTTTCTGAAAATGACCTTTGGCTTGAATTTGGATTTCAACTATGAAAACTTCGGACGGAACTTTTACAACTCTGACCATCCAAAAGCGCCCTGTAAAGCTGTGGCCAAAAAGCTGCAGTGGCTGTGGTGCTTCCAAAACTGCAGCCCGGAGGGGGAAAAGCGGCGAAAAGCTCCTATCGGCCCAGAAGCAGGAACGCCTCAGCTCCGCTCAACTCGGCTCGGCTCGGCTCAGCTCTGCTTTTGCTCCACTGCAAGCTCAAAAAGGTGAAACAGCAGGAGCGAACCGGCAGCGGGCAGCGGAACCTGCAACCTCATGGTCAACAGAACTGTCTACGGGGCCTGAAACTATGATAGGAAGCCACGTGGTGAGATCAGCGTGGGACAAATTAATCATTTGAACTATGATTTTAGGTGTAGGAACTAAGCGGGTAGTCTTATATTTTACTCATAGTTGGTGATGGGATAAGTTTTAGTTAGTTAGTGGTTAAAAAATAAAAATAAAAGGGAGGTAATACAGTTTAGCCCATTTAAACATCTGATTTCTAACCACCTGCATCTTTGTCTTAGTCATTTTCTTTATAATTTGAATGTGTTTTGTTGTCTTTCATAGTTAATAATTTCAAATGCAAAATGTTTTACTGTGTATTTTAATGTACTTAGCCTGTTTTTAAAATGTATATTATGCATGTATGCTGTAGTACTTGCCTATAGAAAAGGTATAGGAACAAAAAAGTTCCCCCAATATAGTTTAAAAGTATAGGAACATGAAAGTTCCGGAATAGTGTTTGGTAAAAAAAGCATTAATAGAATTTTAGGTTACAGGTGTATAGTATATTTTGCAAAAATGTTATGTTTTTTAAATAGGGCTGGTATATTAATTTTCACTTTATTACGTTGCTGCATGAAAATATTAACCCATCTTTGGCTAAAGGTGGAGTCAAAATTACAAAAGGCTCTTTTTATATTTCAAAAAAGGAGGAAATGTAGGGTACCTATCTGAGACCCACCCATTTCTGGGAGGGGTCTTGGGAACCGGATAATAGGTGTGACCTTACCTGCAAGACCCGGCCCATTCCTGGGAGGGGTCTTGGAATAGGTAGATAAACCCGGAAGCCAGGGGATTAAGGGTCTTTGCCCTTTTGGCCCTGCAGAGCTCGCTGGCTTTGGGGCCTCTGTGTTTTGGTCTTGGACCAGCATGTAGCCCAAAGGGAAGATGGCTGAAAGGAGTTTAGATGCAGGGCCAAGAACAACTTGTGCTTAAAAGGTTATGAGATAGGCCACACACACGTGGTGGCTAGGGCCTAAATAAAGTTAATGCTTCCTGAAGCCTGCCTGTGAGTGAGTCTGTTTACGCTGATCACCTGGGCCTGGGACCCGCCGGCTGCATGGGGGATGAAGCCACGTGGCTGGGGCCTAAGCACAAAGGCCTCCATCCATCGCCATCCAGCCCCATCGTTATTTATTTAACACAACAGTATTCTTAGTCTCTCTCTCCTCTACATCGTTATTTGTATAGAGAAATGCTACTGTGTTTTGTGTATTGACTTTGTAGCCAGCCACTTTGTTGTATTGGTTAATTGTTTTTAGGAGTTTTGCTGTGGACTCTTTAGGGTTTTCAATGTATATCATCATATCATTTGCAAAAAGAGTTAGTTTGAATTCCTCCCCAATTTGGATTCCTTTGATTCCTTCTCTTCTCAGATTGCTATTTCTAGGACTTCTAAGATTATATTGAATAAGAGTGGGGAGAGTGGACAGCCTTGCCTAGTTCCTGACCTTAGTGGAAATGCTTTCAGTTTTTCGCTGTTAAGGATAATGTTGGCTGTGGGCTTTTCATAGATAGCGGTAACTATATTGAGGAAGGTTCCTTCTAGCCCTATTTTGCTGAGTGTTTTGCAGAATGAGTGTAGGATTTTGTCAAACGCCTTCTCTGCATCGGTTGATATGATCATGTGGTTTTTGTCTTTCTTTCTTTCTTTCTTTTTTCCTTTCTTTCTTTCTTTCTTTCTTTCTTTCTTTCTTTCTTTCTTTCTTTCCTCTTACTTTCTTTATTTCTTTCTTTCTTTTCTTTCTTTCTTTCTTTCTGTCTTTCTTTCTTTTCTTTCTTTTCTTTCTTTCTTTCTTTCTTTCTTTCTTTCCTTCCTCCTTCCTTCCTCCTTCCTTCCTTCCTTCCTTCTTCCTTCCTTCTTCCTTCTTCTATTCATTCTTTCCTTTCTTTCTTTCTTTCTTTCTTTCTTTTCTTTACTTTTCTTCTTTCTTTCTTTCTTTCTTTCTTTCTTTCTTCTTCTTTCTTTCTTTCTTTCTTTCTTCTCTCTCTTTCTCTTCTTTCTCTCTTTCTCTTTCTTTCTTTCTTTCTTTCTTTCTTTCTTTCTTTCTTTCTTTCTTTCTTTCTTTCTTTCTTTCTTTCTTTCTTTCTTTCTTTCTTCTTTCTTTTTTTGCTATTTGGATTACTATATGCCTTGGTCTTGGTTTATTAGGGCCTATTTTATTAGGGACTCTTTTCACTTCCTGGATTTGCATGGAATTTCCTTTACATAGTGTGAGGAAATTTTCTGCTATTATTTTCCTAATTTCTTGTTCTTCCCCTCTCCCTGTTTCCTCCCCTTCTAGTATACCTACAATTATTGGATTATTTCTTTTGTCTTTGTTCATTAAGTATTGGACTTTTCCTTCCAGTGACTTGCTTCTTGTTTCCATGTTGGTCTCTTGGTCATATTTAGATCACAGTTTTTCTTCGAGTACTTCTATGTGCTTCTTCAACTCTGTGATTCTGCTTTTTATGGTGTCTGTTAATTCCTTAAATTTCTTTTGTATGGAGTCTTTCATGTTCATCTTTTTTAATTTGGCTAATTTGTTCACCCATAGACTTCTTGAACTTGGTGGATAGCGATTCTCTCATTTCCTTTACTATGGCTTGCATTTCCTTTCTCATGGCTGCTTTTAAATCTTCATCTGTTGGATCTGTGTTTTGTTGAACTTGGTAACTTACTAGGGGTTCTCTCTGTATCTCCAGCTGTTAGGGTCCTCCTCAGTTTACCCATGATTTTTTTTTTTTTTTTTTTTGCATTCATTGGTGTGGCTTGAGGAGCAGTGCCTTCCGATTTTGGCCTGCTTTTGCTCCCTGTGGTGTGGGGCTGGGTCCCTTCTCTGGATTGCAGCTCTGGGTGGGACTGTTGGGTGGTCTGGCTGAGGTTTGGCCTCTAGCATGCCCTCCAGTAGAGCCTGGTTAGTTGCTTCCCCCTTGCTGCCAGCCAGTGCAGTAACGCTCCTGACCACAATGGTGGAGGACGCTGTTGAGCCTGGCTCCCTTATACTCCACCCCTACCTGGAAATCAGCAGAGCTCTGCCCCCCTACAGGCCTCTGCCAGAAACCCCTCCTGTCTGTAGTTCCTAGCCCATTCCAGTGGCGCCAGAGACCTCAGAGACGCACGTGGGGGAAGAGTGGGGAGAGAGAGGAAGGTCTCCTACTGTCTGATGGACCCAGAAACTTCATTGACGCAATCTGGGGAGGGGTGGAGACAGCAGAATTTCCCTTCCGTCTGCAGGACCGGAAACCTCAGGGACGCAATCAGGGGAGGGCTGGAGATAGCAGAAGTTCCCTTCCATTTGCTGAACCCGAAAACCTCTGTGATGAGATTGGGCGAGGGGCGGAGACAGCAAAAGTTCCCTTTTGTCTGCCGAACCAGAAACCTCAGGGATGCGATTGGGGGAGGGGCAGAAACAGCAGAAGTTCCCTTCTGTCTGCTGAACCCAGAAAACTCAGGGACACAATCGGGGAGGGGCAGAGACAGCAGAAGTTCCCTTTCTTCTGCCCAACCCAGAAACCTCAAGGATGCAATCGGGGGAGAGGTGGAGATAGCAGAAGTTCCCTTCCGTCTGTCGGACCGGAAACCCCAGGCCCAGATAGATTTCCTAATGAATTCTTTCAAAACTTTCAAGAGGAACTACTACCAATCCTGGCAAGACTCTTTCATGAAACCGAAAAAAACAGGAACACTTCCAAACAGCTTTTATGAAACCAATATCACCTTGATACCAAAAGCAGACAGAAATGCTGCCAAAAAAGGAAATTACAGACCAATATTCCTGATGAACACAGATGCAAAGATCCTCAACAAAATCCTGGCAAACAGGATCCAATGCCTCATCAAGAAGATCATTCACAATGATTTTTCATCCCAGGAATAAAAGGATGGTTTAAAATCCTTAAATCTATCAATATAATACACAACATCAACAACAAGAAAAATAAAAATTATATGATCATATCAATAGACGCAGAGAAAGCATTTGATAAGTTCCAACACCCATTCTTGATAAAAACTCTCAGCAAGATGGGAATGAAATGAACCTTTCTCAATATAGTCAAGGCCATCTACCACAAGCCAATGGAAAATATTATTCCCAATGGAGAAAAACTAAAAGCCTTCCCTCTAAGTTCAGGTACAAGACAAGGCTATACGCTCTCTCCATTCCTCTTCAACATAGTACTGGAAGTACTTGCTATAGCAATCAGGCAAGAAAAAGATATCAAGGGCACCAGATAGGAAAGAAAGAATTCAAGCTGTCACTGTTTGCTGATGACATGATACTCCACTTAGAAAACCCTAAAGACTCTACCAAAAAGCTTCTAGAAAGAATAGATTCATATAGCAAGGTGGTAAGTTACAAAATTAACACACAGAACTCAATGGCCTTTTTATACACCAATAATTGTTGCATTGAAGCCCTTTGGAATTGACTTGGATGGTGGTAGATAGTGATGGAGGCCTTTATCCTCCAGCCCAGGACCACATGTATCTGCAACGCTCGCCAGCCAGTGGGTATGCAGGTGCAGGTAGAGGTGAGAAAATCATCCACAGACAGGTTCCAGGAATAATCAGCTCTATTCATGCCATAGTCAACATGTGTAGCTTCTCTTATAACATTTTATGCTGAATTCCTATTCAGCCCTGCATTGTGCCTTTTCCCTTAGCCATCTCCTCCTGCTTCCTTCTCCATCCTCCATCCATGCAAATTCCCCTTGCCTCTGAGGCCAAACCTTTTTGTTACCTACCGAAGACCCCGCCCAAAAATGGGCAGGTCTTTCTTTAGGTAAGGTTACACAGGAAGAATTGGGGGTAACAAATAACAATAGGGAAGAAATGAACATTAAGAAAACAAATCCATTCACATTAGTGCCACACAAACTCATATATCTTGGAGTCAACTTGACCAAAGATTTGAAGGACCTATACAAAGAAAACTATATAACCTTGCTCCAAGAATTAAGAAAGGACACATGGAAATGGAAACACATACCCTGCTCATGGATTAGCAGGATTAACATAATTAAAATGTCAATACACCCCATAGAATTGTACATATTTTATGCAATTCCTCTAAAGATTCCCATGACATTCTTCAAAGAAGTGGATCAAACACTTTTGAAATTCATTTGGAACAAAAAACACCCTCAATAGCTAAAGCAATCATTGGGAAAAAGAATATCGGAGGCTTTATTTTCCCCAACTTTAAATTGTATTACAAAGCAATAGTTATCAAAACAGCATGGTATTGGAATAAAGACAGACCCTCAGATCAGTGGAATAAGCTTGAGTACTCAGAGAATGTTCCCCAGACATACAATCACCTAATATTTGATAAAGGAGCAAAAAATCCTAAATGGAGCAAGGAAAGCCTCTTCAACAAGTGGTCTTGGCACAACTGGCTAAAAAAATTGAACATAGACCCCAGCTAACATCATGTACGAAGATAAAATCCAAATGGATTAAAGACCTTGGAATCAGATCTGATACCATAAGGTATAACAACATGTACGTAAAACACTCCATGACTTTGAGACTAAAGGCATCTTCAAGGAGGAAACTGCACTCTTCAAACAAGTAATAGCAGAGATTAAGAGATGGGAATATGAGCCATCTTGGGCCATGCTGCTCCCAGACGCCTGAGATCAGATTTTATCAGCATTCCTGCCTGGCGGTCCTGCCTGCTTCAGAGGTGGTGCGGAACGTACACAGACTGATTCCTGCCAGTTTCTGCTGGGTGTCAGAGGTGCTCAGCGATCATCTTGGCCTTGCTGTTACCAGCAGCTGGAGATTGGATTTCTTCAGCTTCCTTACTATGGGACTTGCCAATGAACACCACCACAACACGTAAAAAAAAAAAACAAAAAAAAAAAACCACAATACAACTGCAACAATGGGGAAACAATGCAAGACAACACCAGGCAATGAAAATGAAGATGGAAATTTCCAAAAATGGCCAATCATCTAGTTAGTCTCTCAGGCATGAAATTTAGAGAAGAAATATGGAGAACGTTCAAGGAACTCAAAGAAAGTATAGAAGAGACCACTAATAAGAATCAAGAAAATATGAAGATATAAATCAGAATACTCCAAACTGAAATATCACGTCAAATAACAGGGCTAAAAACCTCAGTAGACGAATTGACAGGCAAAATAGATATGCTCTCCAACAGGGTAACAGCAGCCGAGGATAGAATTAGTGTGCTGAAAGATGAGATGCATAACAACTACATATAGCAGAAGAGACTGGAAAAGAGCCTTAAAGCAAATGATCAGACTATGGAAAAATTACTCAAAGAATGTGAACAGATGAAAATAGGTCTTTGATCAGCTTAACAGAAACAACTTAAAAATCACTGGAGTCCCAGAGACCCAGGAAGAAAATCTCCAGGAAGAATTAATGGTAAAGAACATCATTTAAGAGAAGCAACCATCACTAAAGAATACATGTGACCAAATTCTGCATGCCCGAAGAGTACGAACTAAAAGAGACCCCAGGAACAACACTCTGAGACACATCCTAGTTACAATGACTAATCCCACAGAGACAGAATACTAAAAACAGCAAGATCAAAAAGGGAAATTACATTTAAGGGAGCATCCTTGAGATTTACAGCAGACCTGTCACTAGAAACACTCAAGGTCAAAAGGCAGTGGTGGACATAGTGACAAAACTCAATGAAATAAATGCTTCGCCTAGAATACTGCACGCAGCAAAACTCACTTTCAGGTTTGAAGGAACAATACATGGCTTCACAGATAAATAACAGCTCAGAAACTTTACAGACCCAAAACAAATCAAAAAAGAAAAACCGAAAGATCTACTTTAAGAGAAGACTGACCAACAGACACATCAAACTTAGACACAAAGATGGCACTAAATCCCAGGACAATTCTTTCTCTCAATGTCAATGGACTAAATGCACCAGTTAAGAGACACAGAGTGGCTAAATGAATAAAAAAACTCAATCCAACCTTCTGCTGCCTACAAGAAACACACATGAATAGCCAGAACAATCATAGACTCAAAATAAAAGGCTGGAGGAAAATCATCCAAGCAAACAACACTCATAAAAAAGCTGGAGTGGCCATACTAATATCAGATGATGCAAACTTTATACTCAGAAAAGTTGTAAGGGACAAAGATGCACATTTTGTATTAATCAAGGGATATGTACAGCAGGAAGAAATCCCTCTCCTAAACATATATGCACCGAATGAGGGGCCAGCAAAATATTTAACACAATTGTTGGCAAATATAAAAAAAAGGATATCAATAACAGCACAATAGTTGTGGAAGACCTCAACACGGCTTTGTCAACACTTGATAGTCAACCAGACTGAAACCTAACAAAAATATACTAGACCTGAAAAGAGAAATGGAAGAAAGAGGCCTAGTAGATATATATATATAGGTCATTCCACCCACAGAAACCTGGATACACATTCTTCTCCAATGTACATGGGTCATTCTCCAGAATAGACTACATGCTGGCACATAAAACATACCTCCATAATATCAAGAGGATAGAAATTTTGTAGGCTACTTTCACTGACCACAAGGCTCTGAAATTATATGTGAACTCCAAAGGGACACAGAAGAAAAACTTTAATACCTGGAAATTAAACAGCCTAATACTGAACAACCAGTGGGTCCTAGATGAAATCAAAGAGAAAATCAAAAATTTCCTGGAAACAAATGACAATAAAGACACAAACTATCAGAACTATGGGACACAGCAAAAGCGGCCCTGAGAGGAAAATTTATAGCTTTGCAAGCATACATAAGGAAAGAAGGGGCATACCTGAATAGCTTAATGACACAGCTCATAGAATTAGAAAGTGCTCAACAAAAGGAAACAAAAATAAAGAAACAGAGGAAATAACAAAGCTGAGAGCAGAAATCAATGAAGTGCAAACCCAAAAAAACAATCTGAAAGATCAACGAAAGCAGAAGTTGGTTCTTCGAAAAAATAAACAAGATTGATAGACCATTGACAAAACTAACAAAGAAAGAGAGAGAGAAACTTGATAACTCGTATTAGGAATAAAAAAGGGGAGATCACTACTGATATGGCAGAGATTCAAAGGGTAAAAAGGAACTACTTTGAGAAACTCTATGCCACTAAACATGAGAACTTGGAAGAAATGGATAAATTCTTGGACTCTTATAACCTTCCACGGTTAAATGAAGAGGATGTAGCATATCTAAGCACTCCCATCACTATTGAGGAAATTAAGACAGTAATCAAATATCTGCCACAAAACAAAAGGCCATGCCCTGAAGGATTCACTAATTAATTCTTTCAAATCTTTCAAGAGGAACTACTACCAATCCTGGCAACTCTTTAATGAACTCTAAAAACCAGAAACACTTCCAAATAGCTTTTATGAAGCCAACATCACCTTTATGCCTAAACCAGACAGAGATGCTACAAAAAAAGAAAAAAAAAGAAAAGAAAAGAAAAGAAAATTACAGACCAATTTCCCTGATGAACACAGATGCAAAGATCCTCAAAAAATCCTGGCAAATAGGATTCAATGTCTCATTAAGAAGATCATCCACTACGATCAAGTAGATTTCATCCCAGGAATGCAAGGATGGTTTAATATCCATAAATCTAACAATATAATACACAGCATCAACAACAAGAAAAATAAAAATCACATGATTATATCAGTAGACACAAAGAAAGCTTTTGATAAGGTTCAACACCCATTCTTGATCAAAACTCTCAGCAAGATGGGAATGAAACAAACCTTTCTCAATATATTTAAGACCATCTACCACAAGCCAATGGCAAAAATTATCGTCAATGGAGAAAAACTAAAAGCCTTTCCTCTAAATTCTGGCACAAAACAAGGCTATCCTCTCTCACCACTCCTATTCAACATAGTACTGGAAATACTTGCTATAGCATTTAGGCAAGAAAAAGATATCAAGGGAATCCAAATAGGAAAGGAAGAAGTCAAGGTCTCACTGTTTGCAGATAACATGATACTCTACTTAGAAAACCCTAAAGACTCTACCAAAAAGCTTCTAGAAACAATAGATTCATATGGCAATATGGCAGGCTACAAAATTAACACACACAAATCAATGGCTTTTTTATACACCAATAATAACAGAGAAGAAATGGACATTAAGGAAACAACCCCATTCACATTAGCGCCACACAAACTCAAATAGCTTGCAGTCAACTTGACTAAAGATGTGAAGGACCTATACAAAGAAAACTATAAAACTCTGCCCCAAGCAATGCCAGAGGACACATGGAAATGAAAACACATACCCTGCTCGTGGATTGGCAGGATTAACATAATCAAAATGGCAATACTCCCCAAAGCATTGTATAGATTTAATGTGATCCATATAAAAATACCCATGACATTCTTCAAAGAAGTGGATCAAGCATGTTTGAAATTCATTTGGAACAATGAACAACATTGAATAGCTAAAGCAATCATTGGAAAAAAGAATATGGGAGACATAACTTTCCCCATCTTTAAACTGTATTACAAAGCAATAATTATCAAAACAGCATGGTCTTGAAATAAATACAGACTATCAGATTAGTGGAATAGTTTTGAATACTCAGAGAATGTTCCCCAGGCATACAATCACCTTATTTTTGATAAAGGAACAAGAAATCCTAAATGGAGCAAAGAAAGCCTCTTCAACAAGTGGTCTTGGCACAACTGACTAGCCACTTGCAAAAAAGCGAATTTAAACCCCTGGCTAACATCATGTATGAAAGTAAAATCCAAATGGATTAAAGACCTTAATATCAGATCTGATACCATATGGTATATAGAACAACACGTAGGTAAAACACTCCATGACATTGAGACTTAAGGCATCTTCAAGGAGGAAACGGCATTCTCCAAATAAGTGAAAGCAGATACTAACAGATAGGAATATATTAAGCTGAGAAGCTTTTGCACATCGAAGGACATAGTGCCCAGAATACAAGAGCCACTATTCACCCAAACCCCATCAGATAAGGGACTAACCTCCACAATATTCAAGGCACTGCCAGAACATTACAAGAAAAAACATCTAATCCCATCAAGAAATGGGGAGAAGTAATGGACAGACAATTAAAAAAAGAAGAAATATAAATAGCCAAAAGGCACATGAAAAAATGCTCTACATCACTAATCATCAGGGAGATGCAAATCAAAATAACGATGAGGTACCACCTCACACCACAGAGATTGGCACACGTCACAAAGAATGAGAACAATGTTGGCGGACTCTGGAAACAAGCAAGATGCCCCTCAACAGATGAATGGCTAAAGAAACTATGGTACATATACACAATGGAATATTAGGCAACTGTCAGGAGAGATGAAGTCATGAAAGTTTTCTATACATGTGTTGCAAGTCAGCCCCTGAAGAGATTGACTGATGGAGGGATGGAGGATGAGGCCTTTCTCCTTCATCTCGGACCACGCATCTGCTACCCTGTTCAGTCGGCAGTTCTGAGGTGACTGAGGCGGGAAGAAAGACAACAGGCAGTTGGGCTTCCGAAGGAAACAGCTCTTTATTCCGTGTAGAGGCTGAAGTCAAAAGACCTAAGAATAGGCCACAGGAAAAAAGCCTCTCGCCTTCCACAGACCCTTGTTTTTAATCCTCTAGAATCAGGTACCACCCAATGGTGGGATTAGGTACCACCCAATGGTGGGAGCAGAATCAGGTACCACCCTAGTGTGGGAGCAGAATGCCAGTTTACACCCTAGGGTAGGGCACAATCACCAATCAGGGTAGGGTCAGTAACATAATAATGCCATTAAAATGTTTACATACACAACATACATGGATATACATGGAATCTATTATGCTGAATGAAATAAGTCAGAGAGAGAAAAAGACACACAATGGTCTCACTCATCTATTGGTTTTAAGAAAAATGAAAGACATTCTTGCAATAATTTTCAGAGAAAAAGAGAGGAGGGCTGGAAGTTACAACCCACTTCATGAACCTCACCACAGAGTGATGAGTTTAGTTAGAGAAATAACTACATTGCGAACTATCCTAACAATGAGAATGTATGAGGGAAATAGAAAGCCTGTCTAGAGTACAGGTGGGGGCAGGGTGGGGAGGAGGGAGAATTGGGACATTGGTGATGGGAATGCTGCACTGGTGATTGGGTTGTTCTTTACAAGATATTAACCCAACCACAATCATGTTTGTAATCAAGGTGTTTAAATAACAAAAAGTGATGGGAATATATTAAGCTGAGAAGCTTCTGCACCTCAATGAAAATAGTGCCTAGACTACAAGAGCTACCCACTGAGTGGGAGAAACTATTCACCCAATACCCATCAGATAAGGGGCTAGTCTCCAAATTATACAAGGCACTGACAGAACTTTACAAGAAAAAAATCTAATCCCATCAAAAAATTGGAAGAAATGGACAATTTGACAAAAAAAATACAAATAGTCAAAAGGCACATGATAAAATGCTCCACATCACTAATCATTAGGGAGATGAAAATCAAAACAACTATGAGGTACCTTATACCATAGAGAATGGCACACATCACAAAGAATGAGAACAAACAGTGTTGGTGGGGATGTGGAGAGAAAGAAAATTTTTTAAAATAATATTTTATTTAAACATCTTGGTTACAAACATGATTGTGGTTGAGTTTCAGTCATATAAGAGGACACCCCCCATCACCAGTGCAACATTCCCAACACCAATGTCCCAATTCTCCCTCCTCCCCACCCTGCCCCCATCTGTACTCTAGACAGTCTTTCTATTTCCCTCATAGATTCTCATTGTTAGGATAGTTTGCAATGTAGTTATTTCCCTAACTAAACTCATCACTCTTTGTGGTGTGAAGTGGGCTGTAACTTCCAGCCCTCCTCTCTTTTGTTTTGGAAAATCGTTTCAAGAATGTCTTTTATTTTTCTTAATACCCATAGATGAGTGAGACCATTCTGCATCTTTTTTCTCTCTCTCTGACTTATTTCACTCAGCATAATAGATTCCATGTACAAGAAAATTTCATGACTTCATCTCTCCTGGTGGCTGCATAATATTCCATTGTGTATATGTACCACAGTTTCTTTAGGCATTCATCTCTTAAAGGGCATCTTGGTTGTTTCCAGAGTCTTGCTATGTTAAATAGTGCTGCAATGGATATAGGTGTAAGGAAGGAATTTTTGTATTGTATTTTTGTGTCCCTAGGTATATTCCTAGGAGTGGTATAGCTGAATCTTATGGGACCTCAATTTCCAGCTTTTGGAGGAATCTCCATATCACTTTCCAGAAAGGTTGAACTAGACAGCATTTCCACCAGCAGTGGATAAACTTTCTTTCTCTCTGCTTCCCTACCAACACTGCTTGTTCTCATTCTTTGTGATGTGTGCCAATCTCTGTGGTGTGAGGTGGTACCTCATAGTTGTTTTGATTTGCATCTCCTTGATGATAAGTGATGTGGAGCATTTTGTCATGTGCCTTTTGGCCATTTGTATTTCTTTATCAAAGTGTCTGTCCATTTTTTCTCCCCATTTTTTGATGAGATTAGATTTTTTTCTTGTAAAGTTCCATCAGTGCCTTGTATATTTCAGAGATTAGCCCCTTATCTGATGAGTATTGGGTGAGTAGTTTCTCCCACTCAGTGAGTGGGTCTTGTATCTTGGGCACTATTTCCTTCAAGGTGCAGAAGCTTCTCAGCTTAATATATTACCATCTGTTAATCTCTGCTTCCACTTGTTTGGAGAGTGCAGTTTCCTCCTTGAGATGGCTTTAGTCTCGATGTCATGGAGTGTTTTACCTACGTATTGTTCTATATACCTTATGGTATCAGGTCTAATATCGAGGTCCTTAATTCATTTGAATTTTACCTTTATACATGATACTAGCTGGGGGGTGTATAAGTTTGCTTTTTTGCAAGTGGCTAGCCAGTTTTGCCAACACCATTTGTTGAAGAGGCTTTCTTTGCTCCATTTAGGATTTCTTGCTCCTTTATCAAAGATTAGGTAATTGTATGTCTGGGGAACATTTTCTGAGTACTCAAGCCTATTCCACTGATCTGAAGGTCTGTCTTTATTCCAATACCATGCTGTTTCAATAACTATTGCTTTGTAATACAGTTTAAAGTTGGGGAAAGTAATGCCTTCGATATTCTTTTTCCCAATGATTGCTTTAGCTATTGAGGGTGTTTATTGTTTCAAATGAATTTCAAAAGTGCTTGATCCACTTCTTTGAAGAATGTTATGGGTATCTTTAGAGGGATCGCATTAAATTTGTACAATGCTTTGGGGAGTATTGCCATTTTGATGATGTTAATCCTGCCAATCCACGAGCAGGGTATGTGTTTCCATTTCTTTGTGTCCTCTCTTATTGCTTAGAGAAGAGTTTTTTAGTTTTCTTTGTATAGGTCCTTCACATCTTTAGTCAAGTTGACTGCAAGATATTTGAGTTTGTGTGGCATTAATGTGAATGGGTTGTTTTCTTAATGTCCACTTCTTCTCTATTATTATTGGTGTATAGAAAGGCCATTGATTTTTGTGTGTTAATTTTGTAGCCTGCCACCTTGCTATATGAGTTTATGCTTTCTAGAAGCTTTTTGGTTGAGTCTTTAGAGTTTTCTAAGTAGAGTATCAATGTTATCTGCAAACAGTGAGAGCTTGACTTCTTCCAAGACAGGAACTCTTATCCACTGTTGGTGGGAAAACAGTCTAGTCCAACCTTTATTGAAAGCGATATAGAGATTCCTCCAAAACCTGGAAATTGAGTTTCCATATGATCCAGCTATACCTCTCCTAGGGGTATAACCTAGGAACACAAAAATACAATGCAAAATTCCCTTCCTTACGCCTATATTCATTGCAGCACTATTTACCATAGTAAGACTGCAAAGAACGAAGATGTCCTTCAACAGATGAATGGCTAAAGAAACCATGGTACATATACACAATGGAATATTATGCAGCCATCAGGAGAGGTGAAATCATGAAATTTGCCTATACATGGATGTACATGGAATCTATTATGCTGAGTGAAATAAGTCAGAGGGAGAGAGAAAGACACGGAATAGTCTCATTCATCTATGGGTATTAAGAAAATGAATTAAGAATGAAAGACATTCTTGCAATAATTTTCAGAGACAAAAGAGAGGAAGGCTGGAAGTTCCAGCTCACCACAAAGAGTGATGAATGTAGTTAGAGAAATAACTACATTGAGAACTATCCTAACAATGAGATTGAATGAGGGAAGTAGAAAGCCTGGGGGTGAGGTGGGGAGGAGGGATATTTTGGACATTGGGGATGGGAATGTTGCACTGGTGAAGGGGGGTGTTCCCTACATGACTGAAACCCAACCATAATCATGTTTTTAATCAAGGTGTTTAAATAAAAATATTAAGAAAAAGGTTAGGAATGAATTTAGCTGGAGTAATTCTAGGGCCAGAGAGTTCACTACCCGGGACCCTGATCCAGATTCCACAGGCAGGAACAAAAAAGTCTGACTAAACATCTGATTGACCCTGACACCTAACAACCAGAGTCTGTGTCCCAACCCTGAGGAGGTGTGAGGACTTCCAGTGTGTGTTCTGGGCTACCACATCAAGAAGAACCCCCAGGGGTCTCACTGCCAAAGGCCTCTGAATACAAAACTCTCTTGGCACATGGTAGTATGAGTGACTGACTAGGAATTAACTCCAGATAAAACACCAACCATGATGGGTGCTCATCACCCTGCCCCACAAATAATGCCCAGTCATAGTCTATGCTTCCTCTCTTGCAATGATTCTAAATGAGTGTAAAAGAATCTGTCAGGAGATCGGAGGGCACATGCTCAAATGAGCTGAGGCCTGGAAGGATGGAGTTGATTGAAGTGTGCACATCCATTGAAAGGAGAAACAAACCATCAGAAAACAGCAGGCAACGCCCTGCTTGACACCTGGTCAACCTTGGAACCAAAGACGAAGAGTGTTGGACATCTGTTCCATCTGGTGGTAGATAGGTAGGTGCTGGGCTCCTATGGATCTGGTGCTGAGAGGATGCGGGATAACTCTCAGTGCACCCAGGCCAGTCACTACCACGTTGACCATATAGGACCAAATAGGCTCTGGGAAGGAGGGTGGTACATGGCACTCTTGAAGTCCACAGACCAACCCAGTGTTTTCCTGATTCTTGAGCACCTCCAGGCACACCTGCACTGAGGAAGAAGCCTAGGTTAAACCAGTCACTAATCTTCACCTCAGCCTTTTCAGGCAACTTTCCACTCCCTCAAGACTCCTCCAAGTGTCCAGTATAAGCTCACTTCAAAAAGTCTCAAGCTCCAGTTTTCCTACACAGAGGTATAAAAGCAGCGGTGAGAGGCAGGAAAGGCCCTTTAGACAGTGTAGGTACAATGTGTGACCATTGGACCCCAACAATGATATCCAGGAGTTGGCCCCAACTCCTGATACAGCAGGAGCTCCATCTCCTGGGAATACCAGCAGGACCAACTCCCCTTGCTCGGAAGCGCGGAGCTAGGAGCCGTATGGAAGTGGCCGCTAGGCGGTGCCCACGCACCATGACAGACTCAGGCTGCCCAGGCTGCCTGCGAAAACCTTGTGAGTCATCAAGGGGAGAACAGATGTACTGGGTTTATAATAGGCGCTGAGTTTGGAGGAATGGCTTTTATAAACGCAGACGAAACATTGAAAGGTACTAGCGCTGGGAAAAGATGTATCATGGATGCATTTGAAAGCCATTTGCAAGCCAGTTTAGACAGGCTTCAATGTCATATTTCATAGAAATATAACATCATCTGAAGGGGGAAAATGGACGGTACCAGGACTAGACAGTCCTATGAACATTTAGTGGAAATAAAAAGTGATCAGAATTGAACACCAAACCCAAAGTCAATGACAAGAGAATTTATATCGAATATAGAATCAATATATATATAGATATATATAGAATATAGAATCAATATAGAATTGATCTACAACAAGCTGTACAAGTGGGTCCAGTTACACTAGCATCCTGGGGGGTAAAGGAGGTAGAAGTGGGACACATGCTAGGAAAAAGGATGGAGGGAGGACAACACTGGTGGTGGAAATTCTCCTTATTCATTATCACTATGTACCTTAAATATTACTGTGGAAGATTTGTAACTCACTTTGGCCACAATAAAAATTAAAAATAAAATAATATAACATCATCTGCACTGAGAAAACCCTGATGGGGATATTGGTTGATTGCACTCACTTGTAGAACAGCCTATTGCTCCAACATGATCAGTAAAAAGGCACAAGCATTCTCAGAGTATTCTCAGGTCAGTCCAGTGGGGGAGACAGATACTAGTGACCCGCTCTGGCCTTTCAGCTGTTGATGTAAGCTATTGACGAGACCATCTTGTTGGGCAATAGTGGAAATTCAGAGAAGCAGTTAGGTATTTTTCGCACAACATGGCTGATGCCCAGGAACAGCGGACACTGAAGTGGTGGCAAGCAAGTCAAGTCCCTTCATCTTTAAAATATTTTGGACAGCTGGAAGGAATCAAAAGGTGAAAGCCTCAAGCTGTTACTGTCAGGACTTTAGGTGAAGGGTCTACTTGGAAGTAGAAGTGAGGGTATTTCTGGGAGAAAGTGTGAAGTTTCTAGTCAGAGTTTTTGTTCTGTTTCCAAGTCCCTTTATTATTCTATGCTGAGCAACCAGACTTCAAATAGGGGTGGGGTGTGGTCAGGCTAAGATTCAAGGAGCAATCATAGTCGCCCTTGAGCAGGGGGATGAATCTTTAGGAGGATCCAAAATTCCATAGATTCCATCCAGAAAGACCAGTTTTTCAGGACACCCAAGGAATGTGGTGGTGATATATCCTCTAGACCAGACCAGCCACAAGGGCAAATATTCTACAAATAACAAACTGGAAGAACAAAGTCAATTCACTCGTCTGTGATCACTAGAAACCTCCTGTAGAGACAGGGGTAGATGGGATTTCTGGGAAGAACTTATCCTTATCTTGGTTATGTCTCTGTATCCTTGAGAGGTGCTCACAGCAGTTGAGATTTTCCTCCTTTCACTTACCACCTCTCCTCCCCCCTTCTTTGCCTCCCTCCTCTCCACCTTGGCTGCCAGAACATAATTTCTATGTAACATACATCTTGAGGCAAGTGCTACGTCTATTTTAGCCCTGCAACAAATACTAAAAGATCTCCCACAGAAACTTCAATCCTCACCTTCTTAACACTCCCCCTCCCACATACAAGTGTTTTTTGGAAACTGAATAACCACATGTAAAAAATGAAGCAGGATTTATATCTCACATCTTACATACACAGAAGTCGATTCAGAGTGGATCAAAGACCTCAAGAATCTGTAAAGTAAACTAAGGAAAACATAAGCAGAATGCTCCAAGATTTAAGCATCAAAGGTGTTTTTAGTGAAATGATGCCAGTGACAAAAGCAACAGAAACAAATAAAAAATGAGACTTCTCTTTCTCTCCCCTTCCACTTCTCCCTCCCCTATTCACTCTTCCCCTTCCTACAGCCTCCATTTCCCCATCCCCACCTTCTCTGGGTGAGTGGGAAGAGATCCCCTCCCAATCTATGCATCACAACCTCTCATCACGCTCCTGCTTCTGTTCTCTGAATTTACAATGACAAATACAATCATACAACTCTTGGGAGTCTATTCCACCCACCCTCTCCTCTGGCCAACTCATACAAGGGGGTGGGGGTTTCAGAATTATTTCCAGGCAAAAGCAGTCCCTGGGGTCCTGAAATCAGAAATGCATTTCGCACATGCAGTGGAACAAGTCTCTCAGGCTGGCTTGGGTTTCCTTGGTTTTCCTCTCAGGATCTTGTCAGACCCAAAGGACATTTTCAGGGCTTATCTGTGGTCATGGCTCTTTCTGGACTGTGGTCAGTGGCCCTGTTGCTGAGACCCTCCTTGAAACATTCCAGTCCCATGCAGCTGCTCTAAATCAAGAAGCCTTCCTTCCTTTCTGTACCCTGTGTAAGCCAGTTTATTTTGCTCTAGATTCCTGATTTGGGACTTCACCTGCCTGACTTCTTTTTCTATGATTTCTACCTGGAGTAGGAGCTCCGTATCCATCTATCTAGTGATTCTTCAAGTTAGAACTCTCCCCATTAGTCCTTAAGGCCATGGGAACAGAGGTAAAACACAGTGGCAGGATCCCCTTGCAGAAAACCAACTTGGACCCTGAAAGATAAAAAGAGACACCAGCATTCTTGGCAGTGACAAAAGAAGACTTCTCTCAGTAAGGCTTCACATCATCTTTAATGGCACTAGTAGGACTCCGCACTGGCTCTCTCAGAGAAGGGAAGGCAAGGGGAGCACAGACCCACATAGCCATTTCCTACTGTTGGGTCTTTGTGACCACCCTAGGATACCCCCAGTCCTCAAGATTCTCACAATGTAGTTGGGTATCACTCTCAACCTTCTCATTTATCATGATGGAGCCAGAGAATTATCTGCATTTAGGAAGTATCGACTCTCCCAGAGAGTCAGATACTTCCTACAAGAAAACACACAGGGCAGTATGAGGGGCTAAGGTACTCTCTTTATATTCAGCTGATTCGGATTTGACCAGGCAGCCTGGAGTTCCTGAGCACAGCCAAAATTGATCCCTGAGCCAGGAGCAGGCCCTGCCTACAGTTGTATATGGCTCATACTACTCAGAGGCTCATGGCCACCATTTCTCAAATTCCTTTTGCAGTGAGCTATGATAGTGTTTAGTCACAGTGGGCTGGAGCACAATGTATAAGAGCTAGAGACACCCCCTTTCCTACCTCTATGACTTTAAAAATAATAATTTCTTGGGGCCGGAGCGATAGCACAGCGGTACAGCATTTGCCTTGCAAGTGGACAATCTAGGATGGACCTTGGTTCAATACCCTGGTGTCCCATATGGTTCCCCTGAGCACATAGCCAGGAGTAACCTCTGAGCACAGGGTGTAGCAAAAAAAAAACTTTAAGCAACGTGGTTAAAATTTGTTTGTAGTTGGGTTTCTGTCATAAAATATACATCCCCCCCTTCACTAGTGCAACATTCCTGCCAACCAATGTCCCCATTTTCCTCTTACCCTACCTCTTGCCTATCTTCTAGACAAATCTTCTATTTCTCTCTCACACTAGCATTGTCATGGTAATCGTTAATGTAGTTATTTTTCTAACTGCACTCATATCATGGGCCGTCCTTCCAGCCCACATCTCTATTGTCTCTGGGTATTATTTCCATACTGTCTTTTACTTTTCTTAAATCCCACAGATGAGTGAGACTATTCTGTATCTATCTCTCTTCCTCTGACTCATTTCACTCAGCACAATAGTCTCCATATTCATTCATGTATAGGCAAATTTCATGCCTTCATTTTTCCTAACATATGTGTAGTATTCAATTGTATTGTGTTTTTGTGTTCCTATGGTATATCCTTAGTAATTTTTTTTTTTTTTTTGGTTTTTGGGCCACACCCGGCATTGCTCAGGGGTTACTCCTGGCTGTCTGCTCAGAAATAGCTCCTGGCAGGCATGGGGGACCATATGGGACACCGGGATTCGAACCAACCACCTTTGGTCCTGGATCGGCTGTTTGCAAGGCAAACGCCACTGTGCTATCTCTCCGGGAGTAATTATATTTATTGTTAGATTATATGTAAGCTCAATTTCCAGGTTTTTATGTGGAATATTAACATTGTTTTCCAGAAAGGCTGAATTATACTGCATTCCTACCAGTAGTGAATGAGAGTTCCTTTAACCCCACATCCACACCAGCACTGGCTGTTCTTGTTTTTTTTTTTTTTTTTTTTTTTTTTGTGATGTGTGCCAGTCTCTGTGGCATGAGATGATAACTCATTGTTGTTTTGATTTGCATCTTTGTGATGTTTTTGGTCTGGAATGTGGAAATAACAGCTGGAACCAGAGCAGTAGCTCAGACTGAGAAGTGGAAATTGTGCTGAGGATAGCAGAGACAAAGAAAAAACAAAAGCATAAGCCCCTGAGGAATGCCTAAATACTAATTTAAGTTTTAAAAGATGTATTTCCTTATTCTTTCTTATTTACATGCATTTTAATGGTTAGAAAAATTCACCACTAAAGTTTATTTGCATTTTTATCTATAAAAACATGTACATAAAACATCATGGTGTCTCCTGCCGTTCTGGACTCAGACCCTATTGTGCAGTTCACATTTGCCAAGCTAGATTTTTCATACTTATCTCCAGTTCTATATTGTCAAAGCCAATTGGACTGGGGCATTTAGACTCTGACCAGTGGGTTCAGTTGCAAAATACGAAAAAGCTCAGAAGAAGACAAACACACAAGGACTGTTCAAATTTTAGGGGTCACCTGAACAGCCATGAGTGAGCTTACACCCTGGCCATTTATTTCAATAGACTATCACTCCCTATCTCCCAACACACTAGGCATTGGTTAATATTGACAGACATTAAGAACCATTAGTAATAATCTGATCATTTAAAAGGTACATGCAGAGCAGAGGCTGGTATATTTTATTTAGCCAATCAACATGGACCCTTAAGATTAAGAGTAAAGTCATGGAAATTTCCTATTCTATTTTTTGCCTATGTTCCCCCTCTGTAGTAAAAGATCCTAAACTGTTTTATTCTATTCTTTCTTGGGTGCATTTTTTTCTTGTCCAATTATTCTAAAAGACCTAAACTGTTTTGCACAGGACACTAGCCTAATCCTGTGGTTATAGTTATTTCCTACAAAAACACTGAAATCATCTGGAAGAAGCAATATCCATGGTTCTTGTGGCCAGATACTCAATCTTACATCTGCAGAACAATTTTGTGAATTGCAATGTAGAAAGATCTCTTTTCCTTATATCCCTCTTTTAACCATAAACTTATGTCATGAACTGAAATTTAGGAAGCAGCTAGGTCAGCTTAATGGTGAATCCAGAATGAAGATACTCCTGGGATCCTTATTCTGAAATTCAGAAAGCAAGGATGCTGGAAAATAAAAATAAAACTAAGCCTCTGTTATATTATATGTACATATATTAAATACATATATGTTATGTACAATATATACCTGTATGTATATATTGCACATGTACACACACACACACACACACACACACACACATATATATATATATATATATATATATATATATATATATATATATATATATATAAAGAACAAGTTTCTGTGTCTCTAACTTTAACTCTTCTGGCTCTTTTCACTCAGGAGGTTCTACTTACAAAACCAACATGTCTTATTATATGATTATATCCTGTAACATATGTAACCATGTACTGGTTGCTAAGGTACAGATTTTGTTGCCAGCAAATGGTCTCAGCTGAGGGTGAGAGGTGTGTTGAGGATGTCAAGGTAACAGTTATATTATTAGTGATCATTGCAGTAAGAATTAGGGAGATATTCACCAGTCAGTTAGGGAAGGGGACAGACTAAGTGTTTGGGGTCTGAGAAAGCTTTGTAGTGGAGTGGTAGAAGTGCTCATCCCTATTTACCTTCTTTGGGCATGCCAGAGGGGCTGGAAGGGCTTCCAGCTCAGTACACTCCCATCAACTCCAATGAATGAGGGTTAATCTCTATCCATCCTTGGAAGAAGTGCTTCCTTTGTCAAACATACATTATTGGACTTCTCTAGGCCCACCAGAGAGCGAGAAACCCTTCTATTTCACCACTGCTCCCATCAATCCTGATAGAAATCCAAGATCTAAGTAAGAGACATCTATTTTTCAGTAAGTTCATACACTGATTGGACAACTTGGGGCACTTACTGAAGAATTGGCCCATCTCAATGTCAGTCCTCTCGCCCATATTTTTAGGCCACATCCAGTGTTGATCAGGGGATACTCCTGGATCTAGTCTCAGAAATTAGTCCTGGTGGTGGTTGAGGGACAATATGGGTTGCCAGGGTTTGAACCTGTATTGACTGCATGCAAAGCAAGTGCCCTATCCACATTACTATTATTCTTGGCCTTTTAAAATCATGGTACTCATTGCTAATTACTTCTTTGTACTGTTGAGTCTTCCTCTTTTTCATCTGTGCAACTGAGCTCTTGGATTCTGGGTGAGCATCAGTTGACTGGACCCATGTCTTTATCTGAAGCTTTGTAGTTACTACCCTCAAAATACAAACCAATTAGAAAATCCAAGGAAATTAGGCTTAAGAGGACAAAAACCTGGAGGTGTCTTTAAGCCCATCAAAAACCTTGATATCATTCAAAGAGAACTTAAGAGCTATAGTCTTCATGTTGGCAGAGGAGATTAAAGAAGCTATGGAAGAGAAATTTAATCAACTCAAAGAAAAACTGATAAAAAATATTAAAGTACACATTTAAATAAAGTTGAAAGAGACAATACAGTAGCAAGTAATGGCAAGAGAATTCAGAATGCCTATGACATTCTGAATGATCTTGAAGATAAAACATAAGCTAGCATCACAAATAAAGAGGTAATAGAAAAGCAACTTGGAAAAATAGAATAAATGTAGAATAACAGCAAGATGAATCATTTCAAATAATATATATCTTATATATAATCATTTCAAATTATATATAATGTATATTTGGCCAAAAATATGACCAGTCATTGGAAAGAGGCCTGTGTACAGATTAAAGATCACAAAGAGTACCAAAATATATATATTCAAATAGAACAACACTAACATTTATTGTAATAAAAACGACAAGAACAAAAGACAGATGACTTAAAGTGGGAAGAGAGGAGCAAAATTTAAATTACAAGGGAAAAAGAAAATCAATCTCACAGCAGATCTCTCTTTTGAAACCAACCCTCATGCAGGAAGACAATGGAATGACATATTCAAATCATTGAAAGACAAAAACTCAATTTAGGGTCCTCTGTCATATATGATTGGGTGCCAGGCCTTCAGTCTGCAAGGATCAGGGCCATTGCTTCCCTCATATGATTTTAGTGGTTTAGAACTTGAGATTAGACTAGTCTCTCTGACCTGTACCAGTGCAAAACTATAGGCTGTGAGCTCAGATATGGCCAAGAATTGCACCATAGGAATGGGGTCAAGAAGGGAAGGAGGCACATTCTCTTGTATGTATCTGTTGTTCTTAAATTTGATTAAGAATCACCTTCCCCTTGAATAATTTTGTGAATGCTAAACAAGACATTCATTCAAAAGGGCACATTGGACACAATTGTTCATTGTAGCACAATGTAGTTCGTTGTAGAACAATGACAGATGAATAGATAATGAAGGTGTGGTAAATATATGCAATGGAATACAATGCAGCTGTAAATAACAATGGAATCATGCAACTTGCTGCAACGTGGAGGAAATTGGAAAATATCTTATTAAGTGAAGTAAGTCAGAGAATGACAAATTATCTCTGTTTTCTGTGGCATATATAAAAGCAGTTCAGGGAACCTAGAGTACCCTGGATGCTAGAATATAAAAATGAGAAGAATTGAAAAGGAAATAATTAAGAAAAGGGGAGTAAGAAAAGATGGACAGCACGTAACAAGGGTGTGGGCCAGGGGCCTTGGGCACATGAGTGGTATAAAGGTGAGATATATGGGGGCCGGGCGGTGGCGCTGGAGGTAAGGTGCCTGCCTTACAAGCGCTAGCCAAGGAACGGACAGCGGTTCGATCCCCCGGCGTCCCATATGGTTCCCCCAAGCCAGGGGCGATTTCTGAGCACATAGCCAGGAGTAACCCCTGAGCGTCAAACGGGTGTGGCCAAAAAAAAAACCAAAAAAAAAAAAAAAAAAGGTGAGATATATGAATCTTTCTAAATCACAGAGTCAACAACACTGTGAGCATGAAGTCTAAACTATAAAAGCCAAAATTAAAATTGTGCCTTTTAAGGAGGCAGGCTTGAGGGTATGGAGGGAACAAGAGGTCATTGATGGAGAGAGGGTGACACTGATGGTGGAATTGGTGTTAGACCATTACATGCCTGAAACACTTTATGAACAAACTTGCAAATTTAATGCCTTAATACAAAAGAAAAGTAAAAAATTTAAATATAAAAAAAGAAATTTAAATAATGAATTAAACAAAACTGGGTCTGTAAAATTTATAAATAGGGGTTGGATAGATAGTACAATGGGAAAGTGTGCTGACCTTGCACATGGCTCACTCAAGTTTGCACGTGGCTGATTCAAGTACTCCATATGGTTCCCCAAATTCACTAGGAGTAATCCTTGAGTTTAAAGTCAGGACCATGCTTTGAGAACCACTTAGTGCCACCTCAAAACAAGCAAAAAATTAAAAATAACAAATACTTGACAAGAAAATAGAAGGGAGTATGAGCTGATTCCTATAGACTGAGTGAAGTAAGGCAATTTTAGGTGGAGATGCCCAAAAACTAATCAACAAGTATAGAGGGAGGATGTGGACAGTGTCACACTAAGCAGATGTAAGACAGGGCTCTATCCTGAGCTCTCTAGCATCAAGGAAAATATTCTTTCTTTCTTCCTTTTTTTCCTTTAATAATTTCTTTATTAAGCACTGTGGTTACAGAAATGTTCATAGTTGGGTTTCAGAAATAGAATGTACACCAGTCTTCATCAGGGCAACTTCCCTCACACAAATGTTCGCATCCCTCCATCACCTGTGTTGGAGACAAGCATTCCACTGCTCTCTCACTATCATTGTCATGGTAGTTGTCAGTGCAGTTAGTACTCCAAATGTGGTCACTGCTCTTTGTGGAAAACTTCATATCATGGGCCAGAGACAATATCTTGATCCAAAGGAGAGATCTCTCAGTTTGAGGAGATAAACGTGATTAGTAAGAATCTACATATTAGAGGAAAAGGGCATAGAATAAATATCACTTGCAGAAAAGGCCTGTACATGACTGACCCACTTTCAACCCTTGGCACCACATGTGGTCTCCTGCACTCTGCACAATTGGTGAGTGAGAAGATCAACCATCTCTTTGCTAAGTTTCAGAATGCTATTGTAATTGAAATGTTTACAGGAAACTTACAAAAGAAATGAGTATTTAAATATCTTTGCATAATTGGGACCTTTTTTTTGGCGAGGGTTTGGTTCAAACCCAGAGGTGTTCAGGTGGTGATTCTGGCTTTGGTGATGCTGGGGCCTTCACTGGCACCATGCCCCTTTACTACTGTGAAATCTTCTTTTCTGATGCAAAGAACTCACAACATGAGTGAATTTGTTTCTTTCTTTCTTTATTTTTTTTTGGTTTTTGAGCCACACCCGGCATTGCTCAGGGGTTCCTCCTGGCTGTCTACTCAGAAATAGCTCATGGCAGGCACAGGGGACCATATGGGACACCGGGATTTAAACCAACCACCTTTGGTCCTGGATTGGCGCTTGCAAGGCAAACGCCGCTGTGCTATCTCTCCGGGCCCTTGTTTCTTTTTTTTTTTTTTTTTTTTTTGGTTTTTGGGCCACACCCATTTGACGCTCAGGGGTTACTCCTGGCTATGTGCTCAGAAGTCGCCCCTGGCTTGGGGGGACCATATGGGACGCCGGGGGATCGAACCGCGGTCCTTCCTTGGCTAGCGCTTGCAAGGCAGACACCTTACCTCCAGCGCCACCTACCCGGCCCTGGGCCCTTGTTTCTTAATCATACTTGCCAATGCAATTGTTACTTAAGTGTGAAAATTAAAACCATGTAAATAAAGATTCAAATTATTGCATTAGAATTTATTGTCTACTTTGCAGTTCAAATAGATGATGTATCCAAATGTGACTTTCAACACTGATCATATGTGTCTGAAGATTTTTCAAATTCTGTTTCAGTCTAAGAGAAGCTATTTTATACTGGAGAATGATCAAGTTGATAGTGACAGACACTTTAAATGTCTAGTTTTTGTTCAAAACTTCTATTTTTTATTAGCAACAAAAGCTCTTGATTACTTTCCCTGAGCATCAGGTTTATTTATAAGAAAATGTCTGCCTGATACTCAAGATAACTAGTGTATTTTTCTGTCAATGATGCTGTCAAGTAAAGTTGGACGTCCATCAGAAAACCAGTCATTGGGGCTGGAGCGATATAGCATAGTGGTAGGGTGTTTTCCTTGCACACAGCCTACCTGGGACAAACCCGGGTTCAATTCCCAGCATCCCATATTGTCCCCTGAGCCTGCCAGGAGCGAATTCTAAGCGAAGATCCAGGAGGAACCCCAGAGTGTCACAGGATGTGGCCCCTTTCAAAAAAGAAGAAAATCAGTCATTGATCTTGGAGTCAGATTTCTTACACGTTTTCCCTGAGTTTGCTACCACTATTCAGCCTTATTATTATTATTATTATTATTATTATTATTATTAGTGTTGTTGTTGTTGTTATTTAGGTGCTGTCATTCTTTAATTTTACCATCACAGCTTAATAATAACCAGGGCTAGCCAGGGCAGTGTAGAGACCCAGATTTTAATAAGGTCCTTGAGGTTTCACTATTGTGGCTTTGGCTTGAACAGTGAAAATATTGACATTGCCATATTTTAATCTTATTTATATTTAATAGTTGGTGTTCTACATTAAGGGATGCTTTTAATTTGTTCTTTATATGTCTCATATTAGTATAGATTTATGAGTTCACAATGGATTCACTGAATTACAATCTGTTAGACTCATTACTGGTTTTGTGGTTGACATTGTAAGACAGTTCTGGTGGAAATCTATGAACAGATTCATGACAGTGCCTTCCCAATCCATTTCTGGTTTGTTTCTGAAGAATGATTACTGCGTCTGCCTCAAGTGTCCATTGCCAACTGGCCAAACAAGGCATGGAGCACTCAGCCTGGTACATGATCCTCAACCCCAAATTCAGCCCTGAAACGAGGTGTAAAGCTACAATATCAACTCCAACATACAGCATGTTGATCATATTTAATTCCATTTTCTTTTTTTCTGTGAACAAAGTTGACAATGTTGTCCTTCATTTTAGGTGGCACACCTTTTTATTACATTATTTTAGCACCATAACCCATATACTCCAGAAAAGTTTTTCTACAAATCATCAGTCCCACAAGGGATCAAGAAGATTATTTGCAGAGGTGACATTTCTAAATCGCTTTTTCACAATGGAATGATTGGTGGAATATGATTGGGTGTTCAAATCAAGTGAAGCTTCACTGTCTTTATGGAGACTAAACATATGAGACATTCAGTGAGGGCATGGTTTACCCTTATCAGGCTTAGGGCAGATATGAGATGTACCACAGGTGATCAAGAGAACATTGGATACAAGAAAGAGACCAAGTGACTCCCATGATAGGTATGAAAGAAGTTCTAGACTCAGGCTGATACAGCTGGTAAACTAGTACTCCTAGTATACTAGGGCCATCCTGCTGATTCTATTTTTCTTTTACAAACAAGGAAAGAGAGATCTAAGGTTAACTGTCTGTGATCACAGCTCTAGCCATTGAGTAAGGAACCTGAGTCATGAGTGTTCACACTGGTGTCTGCTTTCTCCCCTTATGGACATTTGCAAAAGGCACGGTGTGTGCATGCTTAAGCAGCAGAAATGATGAAGGAAGGTGGAGTGCGAGCAATATGGAAGAGATTAAAACTAGGTGCCTACCTAGTATTATGGCAACAAAATGAAAGAAGTTATTCCTCTGTTCCTTGAGAAAAATTTTTTTTCCAATCAGTGTACTACTATGAAGCCCTTTAGCACCAGTACAAATCATGAGATTCCATTCTTTGCCAGGTTTGTGGAACCCTGCAGGAGGCATAAGGCTGTGCAGGCATAGCTTGGCAGGAGTCCAGTGTGACAGAGTCTATAACCCTCACCTGTCTCGTCCTGTTTGTATAGCACAGTATCCCGGTCTTCACACCTTGCCAAGATGACTCTAACTTTGGAAATTCAGTTGATGAAATTTAATTTCTTCCAGAATCCCTGTTGGAGGCCCAGAGAGCTAGTCTAGTGTACTTGGAAGCCAAAGGCTTCATCTGTGCTGCCCTGGAAGTCCCACAGCCATGACGGCATCTATACTATACTCTCTTATGGATTCCATTTACCTTTTTTGAGTGACACAAGGTGAATGAAGTAAAAGCCTGGGCAAAAGCCATTTTATTTATATATATTTTATTTTATATTTTATAAATTAAATTAAATTAAAATTTTATTTTATATATATTTTATTTTATTTGTATTTTATTTATATCAATCTGGCTCCTTGGTCTACTATTGTAACTTGATTATCATTTTCCTCCAGAAGCACAGTTGTCTTATCATGATTGATTTGGTTCCACAAATTGAAATTCAAATAACTCGAGTTCTTTCATCCTGGACTTTGTATTAATTCTAGGAAGATTGTGTCCAGATGGCTACAGGGAACAAGATAGGAGAGATGCAAAAGATATAGTGAGTTTTATATTTGTCAATTAGGAGGTGGCCCAAGAAAATAAAAAGGGGTAAGATATCAAGCCAACTTTGGGACAGAGCTCTGATCAGGCAGAAAATCCCAATTTTTATTAAATAAGATATTTTATTCTGATTATGTTAGATAATTTACTACTAAGAGGATATTATTTTTCTATATTGCTTTGGAACACAAACTCACAAATAAATGGGATTGTGTCATATTAGTTGTTTCTTATCCTAAGTAATGTGATCACCACTAAAATTCATGGTATGTCCTATCTGATAAAGTTGAAAAGACTAAGACAGAGATAAAAGACTGAACTGCAATAGGGAAGAGACAGCGTCATAAAAGAAAGTCTGGAGATAAAGAAATGAAAACATTCTGGGCTTGATAGTTTTCCTGTCTGTAAAACAGCTGTTGTATCTCTAATCTATAAGCTCAAATTCTATGTGAGAAGAATGGGACTCAGGATGTACCTGAAGGGTTTGAGGCATAAACCATTTGTGAGGCTCTAATGTCTCCCCACACTCTAGAAATCTCAGTGAATACATGTAGACAGGACAAGTGCCACATGGAATGGCACTTGATGATGCCTCAGTAAACCAGAGTGTGCTAGGGTCGGCAGACACAAGTCAAGAACGTGGGAGCATCTGTGGCAAGAGAAGAGAGTGCTGTTCTCTGCTTTTCCTCTGGAAACACAGAAATGGAGGAAACATGAGGCAGACATATGAGGATGAGAAGTGAGGGGGGATATGTGTGTCAATAAGAGCTGCCAGGACTCTGCCAGTACTTGCTTCTTGCCTCCTCTGCTGTTGTCACTTAGTTCCAGTCACTTCAATAAGAGCCCAGCAATAATATTTAAGGGGGAGGTAGGAAAATGGTGGAACTTCATCCTATTGATGGCGGATAGAAACATTAATCTCCCTCTCTCAACCTAATTTTTTGCCATTGATCCTGGTTCCTGCCATTCCTAAGGGGCACTTCCGGGCTCTGGATATTCTGCCAAGCTCAAGATTTCCCAGATTATGCTGATTGATGCCTTTGGCATATGCTTGGAGTCTGACCTCAGGGATGACTTTTACTTTCCTCCTGAGGCCTTGGCTTATACCTGCTCAGAGGGTCCTTATATCCTGATCTAATTTTCAGTCCCTCTCCTGAAGGCTAGACACTTCCCGTATGGTCCCTACTGCCTTTTAGGGCTCCAATTAAAATTGTATAGTAGGAGCTGTGTCACTCTGGCACCCCCTAGAATCCCCATCTACTGGGAACTTAGCAAAATCCACCTATCACTCTCTTTCATCACATTTTGTCTAATTACCCAGGCTGAAGGAAATCATGTCAGACCACTGATGCCTCAGGAGATCTACTACTTTGACCACAGACCTGTTTTCTCCAGTGTTGTGTATGTAAACATTTTAATGGGATTATTATGTTACTGATCCTACTCTGATGGGTGATTGTGCCCTACGCTAGGGTGTGACCTGGAATTCTACTCCCACCCTAGCATGGTACCTGATTCTGCTCCCACCATTGGGTGGTACCTGATTCTGGGGGATAAAAAACAAGGGCCTGTGGAAGGTGAGGGGCTTTTTGGCTGGAACTGATGCTGAGGCTTTGGATTTCAGTCTTGTCCACTGAATAAAGCTATTATTTTCACAAGCCTGACTGTCTGCTAGCTGTTTACCGCCACTTCACTTCAGAACCGCTGGCTGAACAGGGTAACAGACACGTGGTCCAAGCTGGAGGAGAAAGGCCTCATCCTCCATCCCTCCATCAGTCAACCTCTTCAGGGGCTGACTTGCCACACTCCAGATTTTTTCCTCTTGTGTGCATGGACTCGTAGCTACTTGACAGGGCCTCATCTCTGATTTTCTGCTAGAGTCTTTATATATTTTAGACAGTTGGCAGCGATTTCTAAATCTTGAAAGGGAGAGTGACTGGCCTTACCACTCCAAGGGATGAGTCAGGGTTTCCATCACCCACAACTCTCTAGTTCTGTCAGGTCAAATACAATCATTTGTTTCTCTGTGACTCAAAGGCATTCATCTCACATGGAATTTTTGCAGTGACTTCCCCATCACATCTCTATCCTTTCCCTGTATTCTTGATTAGATACTAAAATGTGGCTAGCAGGCAGAGCAGTCAGTTGGAAGACAATTAAGAGATAAATTCATCACAAGAAGCTGGTGAACAGGTAGTCGTAGTAGCTGCCACTGTGCCAGTGCATTGAGTCGCTCATGGTTGGGTGTTGTTTGAATTTAAAGGAAATTACTTTTTGTGAAAATGTCAAATTCAGGTTATGTTCTGTGATTGATAACCAACCTCACTCTTGCCTCATCTACCTTTCCTCACCAACTTGAGCTGGCAGTCCTCAAAGTTGAGACAGTGGGGAGAGTAGGGATGAGACTAACAATGGGAAAGTGTCAAAGCAAGAAGTCAACTGTGGCAAAGCAAGATGCCCAGTAGGGCAGAGAGTGCTACTTTGTGAGGCTGTCCAGGGTGTCTAGGCTGTTCAGAGCCTTGGGCCCCTCTCACTCCCTGACACCCACCCCTGTACTGGAATGAATCCCTGGGCAGAATAAGCCAGTGGAGCACCTGATTGATGTGAGCCTCCTCCAGGTAGCACTCCCAAGGTAGCACTTTGGGTTTAAGGCACAGTGGGTGTGCAGGAAGTGCCACTCCCTCTGGCTGGTCCAGGACAGGGCAAAGATGCAGGGTATATCTCTGCACTTTATTGAGAGCTGGGACTTTGGGTGCCATCACATTGTGAAGTGGGCATGAGTGTGTTTAAGGAGGGCACACAGCGGGGATAATGGGGACTCGGGTCTGGATGGGACCTTAGCCTCCCAGATCCACCAGGAACCTGCCCAGATAGCAGGATGTGAAATCAGGCACCACACAGGGTAGATGTTCTGTTCATATCCACAAAACAAAAAGATTAAGATATCCTGGAGAAAAAAAATTACAGATGAGAAAACAGACATATCTCTGGGAAAAATGTAGCAAGTTAAGATAAAAAACATTCATATGCAAGTCTCCGTGAACAGGGAGGCAGCTTCGTGGAAGATCACATGCAGCACATACCACAGCCTCTGACTTGGTTCTTGGTATCATAAACATAATAAAAACAAAAATTCCGCTGACCAATGTTGTGGTTCATTTGAATAGACAATGTGTGAGGCTCTGGTTTGAACCTTGGCACTGCAAAAACAAACAAGAGTACTAACTAGACTTCCTTCCTGTAGTGTAGTCTCAAGTTAAAATAAAAGTCTCATTGATGACAGTTTAGAATATGTGGGCCTGGAGAGATAGCACAGCGGTGTTTGCCTTGCAAGCAGCCAATCCAGGACCAAAGGTAGTTGGTTCGAATCCCGGCGTCCCATATGGTCCCCCGTGCCTGCCAGGACCTATTTTTGAGCAGACAGCCAGGAGTAACCCCTGAGCACCGCTGGGTGTGACCCAAAAAAAAAACAAAAAACAAGCAAACAAATAGAATATGTTATATAGGTTTTTATAAAATTAGAGGTGAGATTGAGATATAATATTGAACTCCTGTAAGTCCAGAAGAAGGGGAGAGATGAGCCAGAGAGATAGTACCAGAGTCAAGGCACTTACTTGCCTTGTATGCTGCTGATTCTAGTTTGATCCCTCGAATTCCCTAGGAGGGACATCTGAGCACTGCTATGTGTGAGGTCCTCATGAAGACACATACCTTCAAAGGAGAGAAGTTTTTTGAAGTTTTCAAAGAATTTGGTAAGCAAGATAGATGTCTTTAACATATTTTTTGATATTTATTTTAAATGTTTTATACATAATATCTATTTTATTTTATACGCAAATGTCAAATTAGAAATATATACTCCTGCTCTGTAAACCCCCCCCCCCACCTCTTGAGAAAGGTGTTCTCCTGCCACAGTAGTGCTGGAGGGAGGACTTTCTTTTCCCTGGATGGCTTTCCTAGGGGAAACTGCCATGGATTTTATTCTAGCAGAGTCATCAGAAGGATGAAGAAGAAAGCAGATAGTTGCTAAATATTTTGTTGTGACTAAAGGGAAGGAAGGGCTATACAAAGAATATTTTCTCCAACAAAATTTCTAAGATACTGTAAATTCATTAAAATCCAAATAATAGGAATAAATAAGTGCTATGGAAAATATTATTAGGAGTATAAAAATTCTATTGGAATATAGAAAACATCGAAATATAGAAATATAGGTAAAGTTCCCTCCTGGCCAATTTATTATTTCATATTTTACTCATTTCTCTCCACAGGGAGCAAATCGACTTTTAATGGGCATTTCCAGGGGTCTGAGGAAAATATAGTGGATGGGTTGTTGGCTGTCCAGATTAGTTTCTTGGATATCTGGGTACCTGAGCTCCTCTAGTAATGATCCCTGAGCACTGAATTGAGTTTTTGGTGTGACCACAAACAAAAATTTTCAGAGCGTAATGTTTTTTTTGTTTTGTTTTTATTTTGGTTTTTGGGTCACACCCAGCGGTGCTCAAGGGTTACTCCTGGCTGTCTGCTCAGAAATAGCTCCTGGCAGGCATGGGGGACCATATGGGACACCAGGATTCAAACCAACCACCTTTGGTCCTGGATTGGTTGCTTGCAAGGCAAACACAGCTGTGCTATCTCTCCAGGCCCAGAGCATAATGTTAATACACAGGCATATATTCCACACTCAAAAATATACTCAAAGATGCACATACTTCATTTATATGCACAGACATGGTTAGCATACTTACACAGAGGAGTAGGCATATAGGAGGTTTTGCCAGAAATATATTACTTAGCAATTTACTTTATTTTTTGCTTGTTTGTTTTTGGGCCACACCCAGTGATGGTCAGGGGTTACTCATGGCTTTGCACTCAGAAATCGCTCCTGCACCCTATGGGACGCTGTGGGATCGAATGAAGGTTTGTCCTAGGTTAGTGTGTGCAAGGCAAGTGCCCTACCATTTGTGCCACTGTTCCTGCCCCAGCAACTTACTTTAAAGCTGTATAACGGGACGGTAGCTCCGAGTGATTGTCTAGATCTATCCTATACCTTTTAACAACTGTAAATATTTTTGTATGATTGTGGTCCATGACTTGTTTAATCTTTATTCTTTGATGCTTGTTCCCTTTTAAAATTTTCTCTCCATTACAAATAATGCTTTGGGAACATGTACAATCATACATCATTGTGAGCTTGCTTAATATGTCTTAGCATTCTCTGACTGTCTAAACAAAATGCTATGGACCAAGTGACACAAATGAAAGCTAATTACTTCTTGAGGTCTGGAGAATGTCTGGAGAATGAGAATCTGTGAGTTAGGCATAGATTTTTTTCTAATGGCAGCTTCTTCTCTCTGCTCATCTCTAATGGAGAGCAAGCTCCTTTGGTACCCCATTTCTTTTGTGAGGGTGTTATTTCTGATATAGAAACTCACTTCAGACTTTGTGTGCACCCAGTCACCTCAAAAGGCTTCATCGCAGAATACTATCCAATTGGACCTTAGGGTTTCAACACTTGAGTTTGTGGGATGAGCTGTCTTCAATTCAGTTATATTTTTGTAGAATTTTTTTTCTACAAGTGAAATAACCTTAACAAAGGATACACACATTTACAATTCTGATGGGTCTCTAAAACATTAACAACACTTTTTATTTCTACCATGTGAAAAAGTGATAATCATTCTATTTCAGTTGCTATTCTTTTTTTTGTTTTTTGTTTTTTCGGGCCACACCCATTTGATGCTAAGTGCTCAGAAATTGCCCCTGGCTTGGGGGGACCATATGGGACACCGGGGGATCGAACCACGGTCGCAATCTTTCCTTGGCTAGTGCTTGCAAGGCAGACACCTTACCTCTAGCACCACCTCGCTGTCCCCTCAGTTGCTATTCTTGAGATTGAAGTTGAATATATCATTTAGCTTTTAAGAAACGTTTGGGGGGGACAAAGGGATGATGCTTAACTAACCCCAGTGTGAATGCTCAGGTTCTAAAATGCTGGGGACTGTGAGAGAAGAATAGGCGGTATTTGGAGGGATGTATCCAGTGGTGATCTAAAGGGCTGTATAGTGCCAGAGATTGAAACTGGGCCCACAGATAGAAGATGGCATTCTGGGCTATTTCTCCAGTCCAACACATGGTTTCCTAATTATTAGTAGTCACTTGTAACTTTTCATGTGTTCTCTATTTATGTATAGTCAAAATTTAATGGGAGTGCTGTATGCTTTTATGAATTTACATTTTATATTAATATCTCACTGTGAAAGAACTATCATATTTATTTCCCCATCTGATTTATGGTTATAATTATTGTTTTTGTTTCAATATTATAAAAAATTTAGGTGGACCTGGGATTGATCGTTTTCTTAATGAGTTTTTATAACTGTGAATAAAAATCTTGTTCCCAACCTAAAATTCAGAAATATTCACATACATTTATTTGGTCCTGTAGTTGGTCAGCTTTAATGATATTTTTATTCATTTTTTTCTGTTCAAGTACTTAATCTAGAATCTCAGTTTTTTTGGTATTGCCACTTTAATCTCAACATACCATGCTCCACCAGCAATGGCAAAACTTTCCAGGTGGATGAATCATGACTTCCTTAAATGAAATATGTGCAAATTCTGGTGGGTAAGGTTTCCCTGGATGTTGAGAGGTGATGGGGAGGAGGGAAGGGATTAGGTAGAGCTTAGCACCTAGGACATATTAAATGCCTTTAGCTTTTGTGTTCTGAGGAAACAGAACCTGACTCACCCTAGGTAAATCTCTTTCACAAAGAAACATTCAGCCCCATGGAGAAGAGATTATGGGTAGATATGAACATGTAATGTGGGAACTAGTAGCTGGAGGACTTGGTCAGGACCTCAATGTACAAGGCAGCATCTCACTCCCACTCAGGCCAATTCCAAACCTTATCAGGCCTTAGGGTATGAATTTGACATTGAGGATAGTGGGGGAAGTGAGGTTATATACCTAATGCTGCACTTTGCAGTTTTTGAAGGTAAACTACCATACAAATGAATGTCACTAATTCTAAAGCACTAGATAGTAACTACTATTAGTAGTAATATTAATTATTAGTCTAATAGTAACTAATAAGATACTGAGGGATGGAAGTGGTTTTGATTAGTAACTAACAAAATACTGAGGGATGGAGGTGGTTTTGACACTATTAGATACCCATGAATTAAGAACAATGATTGATATACATCTAACATTTTAATGCTCCATATACAATTATATTTTGATCAACAGTATAAACCATAGAAAGAACATTTTGCTTTTCATTTGTACAAATAGCAATTTCATAGTAAAAATTTACATTGTTAAAAGGTACCATCTATAGAAGCCCATATTGCCATTGTTTCAGTCCTCTTCTATTGAAGTCAGATCCATGGGATCTCTTAATTTCCAAGAGATTGTATGGCAAGATATTCCTGTAGCCAAGATCAATTAAAGGGTCTCTCTCTCTCTCTTTTGAAAAGTCAATATGCTCAACAATCCTTTCCTGTATCCCGTGTGGGCAAAGGGTGGAAACTCTCAGTACTTCTGCAAGTGATTCGTTGAGATACAGGTAACCTCCCAGAACTTGGTGTCTTTGTGCAGATAAACACAGAGAGAAAGCAATATGACTAGCTATAGTTTAAAATTCTGGGTTTAATGTATAAAAAATGTAAAATGTTGCACAAAAGAATGTCTTATGTTTTTATTTAATTGCCAATTTACTTTAATAGAAGAAATGGAGATGAGTGTCTGGTTCTATATTTCTCTTACAGCAGGCAGTTGAATTTTTCCCCTCTCGTGCTTGGGAATCTTTGTGGAAGCCTCTGACCCTCTATGTTTCCAGTGCTTAAGAGGAAGGTGTTGAGGTCAAAAGGCTTAGTATTTGCAGACCTGAGATCACCCCCTTAAAATTTATGCACTGCCCAAAATTTCTATATGTCCAAGTTCCAATGGTTAATTTCCAGAATTTTGGTTCTCTTCCTTGGCTGAGTCTTCAAATGATTTGAGCTTTTAAAGGAAATAATTCTGGATTTTACCCCTTGTAATTTGCAAATCATGGATCTGAGTACAGCTGGGTCCCAGATTTTCCAGTCCCACAGCTATGTTGGCTGTGTGAGTAGGAGTGAGAGCTGACTTCTGAATGGCCAGGGAAAGGCTTGATGAGACTAGTGGACTTTATCAACATATTAACAAAAGGAATCATCAAAACATGTGGAATGTTAGGGGCCTGCAGATATTTCTACTCTATGTTGATAAATACTTATCAGTTGTAAATACAAAAATAAAACAATTTGCTTCAGAGTCAGATTAGCATAGATAAACAAAGTGCTATATTATTGCCTTTCTTACATTTACAGAAAAGTGAAAGTCAGCATGTGGTTTGGCCCATCTTGCAGTGATTCTGGACAGGAATTCTCCATGATTGTCAACTTGGATAGATCCAGTAGAATCTGCCTCAGACCAGGGCCAATTTATATATGTGCTCCTTCTTTTCTGATTCTATAAATATAAATGTACCTATAAATGTACCTCTTCTTCATCAGGCTACTCTTCTAGCTTAACTCTGTAATGAGGTTGTGTCTTAAAAGACAGAGAGATCTTCCTCTCATTGAAATTCTCTCAATGAAATTCTCCTAAAAAAGATTTCACTTTCAATGTTTTATTCTATTGCAGACATTTTAAGCTTTTTAGCAGAAAAGTGAGTTTTCCTAAAAATATACCCTTACAAAATTCAGTGCTACATCAAGAGGATAATATTCCTCAAAAAAAAAAAAGTTACAAAAATAGACTGACTTCTAGAAATCCTATTGTCTGAACGTGTCTTTTTAATAGTAAAAAAATATAACACCGACTACACCAGTGTCGCTGGCAATAGAGGCACAGGAATTTATTCCATGAGGTTTTATAGCCCCAGGCAAGGAAATATAAACAAGTCATTAAGTTGTTAATAAGAATGTGTACTTATCAAGGGAAAGAGATGTGAAACAGACATATGGACAATTTCAAAAGCTGTCAGTTAAAAGTCAAAAGCTTATTTCCTGTGAGGAGACAGATTGACTAACTCCAGAGAAAATGATTGGCCATCTGATATTTTCATGATACAAACAAGGAGTTGGAAACTTTTGAAATGGCCACCAAAGGCCAAGCTGTAGGATGTTAGGAATTGCTCGTAGTTACTTGTCTGCCTCTGAGAATCTGCTCTGTTCTTTGCCTCTGTCTCTTTTATTCTCCCCCCAACTGGGCACAGTGCAGAGGTACATATTCATATGTAGATAGGTGACTGAAAAGATGAGGATTCAATTCTGATTGTCTATGAGGATCTGGTGGAATATCCAAGGATTTGATTCAGTTAGTCTGAGACTCCCAACTATCTTCGTGATATCTCATCATAGCAGTCTAGTGGCAGTGAGAGCAAACTTCCAAGTCACCATCCAAGTCTGTTGGCCTGGTCAATGCCTGTACAGTACCCTTGAGGAAAGGGATTGAGATCTGCATTACATGAGTACAGTTGAAAGCCATCAACCAAGTGCCTTCTTCCCCTATTGGGCATTTTATCCAGAATAATCCTGAGGGAACACTGAAAAGAGTTGATTCAATCAGAAAATTTTTGGTTGAGACCCAGAAGATGCCATGGGACAGTGGCATGTGTAAACTTTGTTGTGGTCACGTGAGTCAAAGTCAACTTGTATCTATGAGAGCTATAGAATATAATTAGGAACTTTTACTAGATCCCTAAGCACTGTCAGGAATGCTGCTCTCACAGAACTTCTCTTATAAGGTCTAGATCTGCAACTAGATTTAGGTGCAAAGAATAGAAGGGTTTTCTCTGATTTACTGTCTAAGATGATAGGAATATCTCCAGATGCACAACACACAGAATTCTCAGAACTTAGAGAAATGATGGACATCGGAATAGTGCCCACTATAATGGCAGTTCCCAACTCCTACTCTTCCCTGGACTGTGTTTCCAAGGTCATGCCTGAGGCTGGCTCTAGAGAAAGGTCTCCTGAACTGATGGAGAGAAACCCCAGGCAGGATCTTTGTAGCCTTTGTTGATGAGGAATAATTGAAGGGCTAGCATCTACTTGGAAAAGTGGCCAACTGGGGCCGTGCTTTGGACATCCTGCCTGTAGGGAACAGTGACCGAAAGCACTGACTTACCACCAGTCCCTTAGGCCTCCCTGGAGGTTGTAGTGAGTGAAAGATTATGGGAAATGCAGTCTCAAAATTAAGACCCTCAAGCAATTAGATCTTATGAGGGAAAATTGAGATACAAAGAAGTACCTTGGACACCTGTCATAATTTTATAATGTTATAGTAAAATATTTCAAATGATCCAAACCACTAGGATTTGATGGCTGCTGCCTGGACTCCAGAATCTAATCATAAGGGACCTGTTTCATATTGAGTGAAAAGAAGCTCTAAATAGCTGTTTCCTAGCACAATGAACTTCTCACAGCATCTCAAGAGTTGGGTTCTGAGGTGAGTAAGGAAAGTGGTTTCATATCAATAGCATATATTTCATATTCTGAGAATGTGAAATTTGGATCATTGAAATCCCAACTGAAGACAGACTCACAGAAGCCAGGAGTGCTGCCTCTGTTCCTGAAAATCCACTTGAGCAGTGGTTCCTTTGAAAAACACTTCCTTGGTCAGAGATTGAGAACACACTTCCCATGCTCTGTTCTACTCTCTGGTCCCAGTTCTGCTGCCTGCCATTAAGTCTGCCTCTCCCTGATGGGGTCAGAATACACTCTCCCATCTTTGGGCCGACAGATGCTAACTGGCCATGCTTTTCTGGCATCTAGGATCAGTACAGTACTAGGATTGATGCCTGAGTCTATTCCTTTGCAAAATTATGAATTTATTGAAGTCAAGATGAAGCTTTATATATTTATGTTTCTTTACTACTTATGCCAGGCTTATATAGGCATTCTAGAATATTTGAGAACAGAAAGGAATTAAACTAAATACTAGTTATATTTCCATTGAATCAGAATAAGTATTTTGGTAACAAACAGTGGGGCTTCAATTCGTCTGAGATTTAATCATTTAAAAGCCAAAGAAAATGTTTTCTTGCATAACAGAGCACACTTGTAGGCCAGAAATACTGTGTGAAATCCCTATTTTTTTGATAAACTAGATGGAGGGACATTGATACAAATGTGAAGAATGCTGCACTGGCAAAGGAACATCACCTGCAGATCAAACTGAAAATCACTTAGATTAAAAAAAAAAAAAAGATGGGGTCCTGAAGTAGAAATTATTTTAAGCAGAATATTTTTTCTTCTAAAGCACCTATTGATGTTGTGAAGCCTTTCTCAATATCAAACTCAAATTTCATATTTATTACTTCAATTGCATATATGTGATCTACATTTCTATTGGTAAAAGTGCCCACAGTGGGGGAAGGGCCTAGCTTTAAGTTTTTGCAGAGTTGCTTCAAAGACTGAAAGCTTCTATGTACAATATGTCCCTGGGTAGCTTCAGAGGGACAGTTTACTGGGAAAGAGCAAAGAGTAAACTATTTAGAGGTAAAAAGGTAGGAGATTATTTTCTATGACGGCCTAGAGTAAAAAAAATTTTTTTGGAAGGGAGGCTTCATGGGTTTGATGAGCACCTTCATTTCCCATTCTTCCAATGGAAAGACTTCACCAAAAGACTTTATGGAGTTTATCTGAGACTTGCCTCTGGTGATATAATCTCCTGTGGACATAGGCATTGCCCAGGTCCATCCTGACTGTATTGGTCTGAGATTCTAGCTGCCACGGCTTATGCCTTGATGTACCGTCTTCTTTAACTGGCAGGAAAAGAATAGTGAGTTTCAAAACAATTAAATGGAAGATAAAGCAGTCTAATACTTACAATTAGAAAATACTAGTCAACCAACAGAGATAAAGTACCATGGATGGAGACATTTATAGAAAAGTACATCTGATGAATAATCCTATGCCCTCAGTTTCTTTTTCTCTCAGGAATGGTCAGAATGGCTTTCTTTTTCATACTCATCACAATTGTCACAGGTCTTTATGATAATGACAAGCCAGTTTGTGATGAAGAGGTTTTCATGTCAATTATATTTTCTCACAAGAGGAAGTTCTTGGAAATATCAGTAGAGTTGGTGAAGATTCTGACTCTTGCTTCCAGGTCATGGTTGAATCTGGAGCAATTCATGCAACAAGTGCTATATTTGAGCTTCTTCCTCCTTAGAAAAGCCCATTAAAAACATAAGCAATAATGACACCTCCCCAAAGTCACCAAGCAATAAAAATCCTTATATATAAATGTACTCTCCCCTCTGCCAATATACCTTATTGAAAGGCAAATTTTATCCAATGGGCAACATTCTTGCTGGGCACCTTTTTCAGGGGGCACCTCACAGCTTGAAGACAAAGAAATGTTGCAGGGAATGTACCTACAAGTCCCCAAGGTAGGGTGCTTCCTGATTGAAAAATGGACTGTTGAAAGCAAATATGGCAAATCCAGTTCATGGTCCAAGAGTTAGTGCTGGCATGGCTCTCAGAACCTAATCAGCTGCCTTGGCTGAGTCAACGGGGCAGAAGTATCTGGAATTTTTATGGCTGGTGCTTCTCTCCTTGGTCATGCTCCAGTAAACTCACTGGTAGGTGGAGCTACCCTCAGGTATTCTGCATTTTCAGCTGAAGGCCCTTTGAAGATGCCATTGGACTTGGTTTCCTTGGGAAAGAAGTCCTGCTGGTAGTCTGGGTTGTCCAGGCTGATCTGGTGGCTGCCTGTCTGGGCCCAGAGGGTGGGACCCTCAGGAGTGCTGCTGTTGGTGTGGGAAGGGCAGGTAGTATTGAGATACTCTGGGTTGTCCACTGCATTGCTGTGGGGGTTCTGGTAGTGAGGGTCTCTGTTAGGAGCTGGATGCAGAGGCTGGTTGTGATAAACTGGATTCTGGACAGAGCCTGCAGGCCTCTTGGGAACACACTGATTGACATATTCTGAAATTCAAAAGAAATCAGGGTGAAACCATCAGCCAAGCATCATCCTGAGAGAGAGGGATCTTCCCCACTCCTGTGGCTATGATGACTATGGTGGGCAGGAAGCTGGATTCTTCAGTGTCTTCCTATAGTGGTAAAGTGTGCCCCTTTCTCTACTTCTAAAACAGTGGGCATATTTAAATTTCACCAAAAAAACGTGTTTAATGGTATTCTAGTGTGTGTGCCTAAATGAAGTGTAGAATAGGACAATTTATGTTTCACATGACAAGAATGGAGCCAAAAGGAGAACAGGGATGGTGACTCTCAAACTTACTTGTCTACTTTCTAGCACTCAAGAAGACACTGACAGTGAACATGAATATTCTGTTACGAAGTTGCTCACATGCTCATACACATTTGCTCTTCTACCTTCACACATGTACCCTTTCTCACACACCCAATCACTCAAACACATGACCACACATACAGTCACCCCCCCATATCTCTGCCCTTTAAATATTTTTACTTAATAAAATAAAAATATTTTTTATTTTATCTTTATTTTCATTTTATCATTTATCTCTTTCCTTTTGTTTTAAAAACTTGCAAACCTGGAGTCCTTCTAAGATACAAGCCTCTGGGTCACACTTGCCTTGATCCAGAGACCTGCGTGCTCCCCAGTGTTGGGCATGGCTATCTGCTTCCTCCTCAATATAAGTTGCACTCTCTACCTCTGGTCATATGGACAGATTGGGAAGGGCAAGGAACAGGACAGTGTAGGGTACGCTACTCACCAGGGACGGGAAGGAAGGAGTCATTCAGGTTCTCCTCAGGCATGGTGCCAGTGGGATCTGAGCTGTAGCGCTGCAGGAAGCTGTCCTCCTTCAGGGTGCAGTTCTGTTGGGGATAGAAATACAGTTGGAGGCATCGGTGCCAAACTATGGGGGGCTGTTCCATGTATATTCTAGCTCAACGGGGCTGAGAAAGGACCCGGGAGGTACATTACCAACTCCCCCCCCCCCTCCCCAAAACCAACAGCAGAGAAGATTCTCTGATCCCTACTCTCTCTTGGGCTTTCTCTAGGGACAAATGGCAATAATGTGCAATCCTTTATACAGTCGCCATTGTCACCTAGGGATTCTGATTACTTTCAATGTATGAGAAGCTAAAATTGACTATATTTTTCTTAGAAAGATTTAAGTAGCCCCGTGTGGCTTGGGCCATCTGTTCTGTGGCATCAGACTAGAACTTAGGATGTACATCAGGATTCCTGGGAGGCTGATCCAGGCACAGAGAGCTAGCTGGATCCAGATGCCCTGGGGAGAATCTGAGAATCTGCATTTTTACCAGCTGCCTAGTGGTGCTACAGGTGCAGATCCAAGATCCAACCATACCAGAACAGTGATAAGAGACAGCTATGACTGGCTGCATAGGGGCAGGGTAAGGAAATCATAAGGGAAAGGGACCCCACTTGAAGATAATGAAGATCATTTGATAACTTGGCCTGGTTCAGAGCTAAATGGATTCTTGTTCAATGTTGTATGTACATACCCCATTTCTGTTAATGCAAGCCGAAGTTGAATTGTTACTGGTGCCACTCTGTAAACAAATAAACAAACAATAAGGTGGAATTGTCCAGTGAATCTGTTTAAAGTTGATTAATTTTGTCTTGGTTTGTTCCCTTTATTTAAAAAAAACAAACAAGTAGGTTTTTATTTTTGATTTAATTGTTTTCCTTGATGATCTTAAAATTTATCACAAACAAGTTCTTGCAAAGCAATGGAGTAATACAAGTATCAATTAATAAAAACGAGTCATGACGAATTTTTTGTTTGTTTTGGGCCACACCTGTTGACGCTCAAGGATTACTACTGGCTATGCACTCACAAATCACTCCTGGCTTGAGGGGACCATATGGGACACTGGGGGATTAAACCGAGGTCCGTCCTAGGCTAGCACTTGCAAGGCAGATGCCTGACCTCTAGCACCACTGCTCTGCCCCACTACAAGACTAATTTAAAAATAGCTTTACCATCCAATAAAATCTACTTGGTCTCTCCTGAGAGCACACCACTGGAGAAGGAGTGTTTCCTTAAAAAAATCATTTTGGTTCAAATTGGTTGCGACAGCTTAAAAATGGGCAAAAATTCCATACCAGAGAACTCAGGAGAGGTGTCCGTGATGTGGAAGGGCTGTGGAAGAAGCCTTGTTGGGGGACCAGGTACTCGTCAGCATCCACAATGTCTTCCATGTCCTCCTCATCCATCAGGGCTCGATAAAAGTTGGAGTCTGTAGGGCTTGGCAAGTGCATTCTCTCATCTCCCTAGTGCAGAAAGATCAGAGAAGGTTCAATAACTTAATATATCAAAGCTATGAAAGTTAGCACCCAGTTAATATTATACCAACCCACGTTAATTGCAGAAAGAAATCAAAATAAAAATAAAGCAATTGCAGAAATAAATAAATAAACCATCACACATAAATTGCAGGAAAAAATACTTTGCATTCAACTCATCTGGGTTTGATTTTCAGCACCCAGTATGGTCTCCAGGGTACTGCTAGGAGTAATTCCTGAGTACAGAGCCAGGAGTAATTACTGAGTATAGATGTATTTGGCTCAAAAACAGGAAATAAATAAATAAAAAGGAAAAATAAAGACAGAAAAAAGAAAGAGAAAAAGAAAGAAAAGAGGAAAGAGGGAGAGAAATAAGGAGGAAAGAAAGAGGGATGAAGAGCCTCCTCTCTCGATGTCTGTTGTCAGCTGGTGACTGGATGTTGGTCAATTTAGTTACAATAACATCTAATCAATTCTCTAAAGTTCTCTATATCCACTACCTTACATTAAAGTGGTAAAAATTCTTGCTTTCTAAGAGGTCCCAGGCACAAATTCTCACAGCTTTCTGGGTGAAGGGAGAAAAGGCTGCAGCAACACTTCTAATTAAATGTGCATTGTGCTGCTAGGTTCTGTGATTTTGTGAATAAATAATTATTTTTCCTTTGGAACTGGCCTGACACCAAGCTCCTAAAACTTGGCTTCTCTAGGAACTGGAGTGATGGCATAGTGGTAGGGTGTTTGCCTTGCACGAGGGTGACCCAGGAGGAACCTCAGTTCGATCCCCCGGCGTCCCATATGGTCCCCCAAGCCAGGAGCTAGCCAGGAGTGGCCCCTGAGCATCACCTGGTGTGGCCTCAAAACAAAACAAAACAAAACAAAACTTGGCTTTTCTGATAAGCTGAAAAAGTTTGTTACTAGTGAAGTGATTTCTCAGAAAGAAATTAATATTGGGACTACTCCTCAGTGGAACCAACCCCATGATTAGAGAGAGGGTTGGCCATTTTAATTCTCCTCACCATACCTTCTGACAAGCACAAACAACCTATGTTAAATCTATTACCAGAGGCCAGTGCAGCAATCCAATATGCTTCCTTAGAGAACTTGATCAGCCCTCTGTGAGGATGAGCTTCCAAATTGTCTGGGAGATAATTCCAGAAGGAAGCTCTGAAGCCTTTATTTGTGTATAGCCTCACACATCTCTTACACCTGGGAGGTTCCTGACTTTCATTTAAATTAAAAAATTATCCAGGGGAAAGAGATACAGTGCATGGATGTGTACTTGCATGTGGCCACAACTTGCATGTGGCCACCCCAGATTTGATCTCTGGCATTACATTGTCTCCTGAACAACCTGAGAGGCCCTTAGCACTGCCAGAATTGGCTCTGGAGGGTCCCAGGCATCACACCCTGCAGTCCTTGGTTTGAACCACTGGTCTGGCGGCTTAGCCAGGAGGGCCTGGACCCTCTAGGGAATATTTCTTCAGTGAGTAAGCAGGTCATCTGCACTTCCCGAGGCACCTTCACTTAACTGAGCCCTGAGAAGGTTGTGTGGAAACATATTATTGATAATGTCAGTCAGAAATGGGTGCTGGCCTAAACCTGGGACCAGTCTGAGGGGTTGGGGGCCAATCTCTCTGCCTGTGAGCACTGCGTCAGGATGGAGCCACTGAGCACGCGGCAGAGAATCATTTGTTGCTGTGGGAAATGGCTTCTCCCTCCTCCCTGCTTGTCCCTCACACACTCTGAAATTAGAGAGAACCTTTAGGTGTGAGTCAAGATATTTTGCATTTCATTGAATTTTTTCCCCTTTGTTTCATTGAATCTTGAACTCTACAATGTTAGCCTGGTTTTTCTCTTCAATTGTGTGAGGAGTCAGGCATCTAAAGCTGGGTTTACCAGACACCAAATCCTGCTTCTTTATCCTACTGAGGTGAGGTTTACACCAATCAAAATTTAAAGAGAGCTCTGGATTATATGCGAGGAGGCTGTCTGGGCAGGAGGCTCACTTGGACTGTCTGTGGAGCAGATGGACTCTGTCTGGGTTTCACTCAAGCTTGGACATGTGCTGGCATTGCCTGAGCATATTGTGGATTTAGTCGTTTGGCTTAAGTAGCAGCTCGCACAACTCTGATATTTGTTAGAGACCTTTCCCTCATAGAAATGTGGTCGCAATCAGTACCTGGATGACGAGGTAGCGCTGAGGGTCTCGGGCCATTTTGGTGAATTCAATGATCAGCTCACGGAACTTTGGGCGACTGTCTGCATCTATCATCCAGCCTGGAAATCAATGAGGAAAATGGGACCATTATAACTCAGAGATATAATACATAGAACCTTTGTGCTGGAACCCCCTTGAGCCAAAAGATGACACAATCACTAGTGTTTGTGCTTTTCAGCTTTTCTTTATGCTTGGCTTTTCAGTCTTGGGAAACTAGCATCATAGCTGGTTATAGCTCATGTGTAACTCTGTGAATTATGATGCCTCAATCAAAAATAAGATAAAAGAGTATAAAGACCATAGTAACATTATTCATTAGAAGGACAATACCATCCTCTGCTCATTCGCTTTTTTGCCTTGTGACATGTGTGATGGAACACACTCTCTCCTATCTGTGAATGCTCTGATCATGAGGTCCTGTGTCTATGTTCTAGAGGTCCTCCCTGAGCATCCATCTTAATTGGTACTCATGTAGCAGACTTGCCAGCTGGAAACCAGAATGAATTTAGAGAAATTCATTCAGTAGACAGATTTCCTCCAATCACTTTTACTGTATGTATGGTTTTACTATATGCCATGTGCAGCTGTTGTGCTTAGGAGTGGGTGGGGGATTTCAGAGGAGGCATCTTTTAATTGCATAGGCCATCAATTATGTAATGGTATAAGTCTAGATTAAACAGAGTAGAGGAAGTGCTACCGACTGGAAATCCTTAGGCCCCTTGTGAGTTAATGTTTATTTTCTATCATCAGGATGTCAAGCTATTTTCAGCTAGACTGCTATGTGACCTTAGACACATCATATAACCTCTGGATCCCAGTTCTTCAGCCCAGAGCTATGCAGTTAAAATAGAAAACTCTGTGATCCAAAGTTTAGAAAACTAAAGGCGTTTACATGAACTTGGCTCTGCTATGTTCCTTTTATCGCATGATAAATGTGATAACGTGACCTATAATGCCCACTAAACATGGATGTGGAGAAATGATACTGTCACTCAAGTAACACACTCTATTTGGATGCAAATGTTTACTTATAAAGAAGACCTTATATAAATCCATTATCTGAAAGGTTTAAGTCAGAGTAGAAATGTTGATCCTATTTGCTGCTTGTGGATGCTCATTTGCTACACATTTAAAAACATTCAATCTGGTAACAGGTTTCTAAATGTGGGCCACTTTTTTTTTTAAAAAAAAAAAACACAAAACAAAACAACCAACTCAAAGAATAGAATATTCCTGTACTTGCAAAAAGAACCAAAGGTCGGGTCAGTATTCAAAGAGACAAGGAAGTTTTTAAGTGCAAGAGGGTATTGCAGGTATATCTGGATTGAGTGACGGCCTTAAAGGATGGTAGGATTTCTTTGTGGGAAACCAAAGGTCTGAGCCATTTGACCAAAAGCAGCAACACCTTTGCAGGAATCCTGGGTGCTACAGTTCAGCTCTGTAGGGTGGATGGCCTAGGGAATCACTTACACTTGACCATAATCATGTAGACGTCAATGGTGCAGATGGGTGGCTGTGGAAGGCGCTCTCCTTTCTCCAGGATGGTGGAGATATCACTTGCAGGGATGCCATCATAAGGCTTGGATCCAAAGGTCATCAGCTCCCAAACTGTGACACCTAGAGGATGCAGAAGTCACTTTTGAGTCAGCAATAATCATGATACTTGGTCTTTAGTCATCATCACTGCTACTGCTGGCAACGTTTAGGAAACTATGTCTGTGGCCTTTGGCAATTTGTTTGACCCAAAGATGGAGTTTCTAAGCAATGTGAGTATTCTAAGTATGTCTTTAAATAACAACAATAAAAATTCCTGTATGTCAATGAGTGAGAGAAGTAGAATGCCTGTCTTGGTGGGTTGGGTTGAGGTGGGGGGAATGGGAGGAGGAAGATAGGGGACATTGGTGATGGGAACTCTGCACTGGTGAAAGGGGGTGTTCATTTTATGACTAAAATCCAACTACAGTCAAGTTTGTAATCATGTTGTTTAAATAAAGATGTATTTTAAATAATCATGGAAACAACAAAGAAATAGTTCTTGTAATGAATATTGAAAATTATGCTTTTTTGGGGAGTGCAGTTAGAGCAGAGAATCAACCACTATGACAATGATAGCTGGAAAATATTTCTGGACAAGAACTGGGTGCTGAAAGGAGATAAAGTGATATACATGATATCATACCCTATTCACTAACGTCGCAAACCACAGTGTCTAAATAAAAAAAGGGTGAGAGAGAGGGAGAGAGGGAGAGAGGGAGAGAGAGAGGGTGAGAGGGAGAGAGAGACAGAGAGACAGAGAGAGAGAGAGACAGAGAGAGAATGTCTATCCCAGGGGCAGGCAGTTGGGAGGGCAGGAGGAAAACTGAGGACACTGGACAATGATGACAGGAAATGTGCACTGGTAAAGGATGTTGTTGTATATTGTATGACTGAAACTCAATCATGAACAACTTTGTAATTTAAAATAAAAAACCCAACTAAGTTACTAACAACCTTGCAACCATGAAGTTTAAATAAAGTATCTAAAAAAGTCCATTTTTTTTTAAATTTTAAAGTCAATCCTCATGAGTTTGAAAAAGTCAAAGCTGTAGTAAAGCCTCTCTAGAGGTAATTGTCTATAGAAATAAAAAGAAATTGCTGTAGTTTTCTGGTGCCTACCAAGCAAGACTATGAGATGCTCTGTGGTGCTGTAGAGATAGTCAGTGTGAGGAGGAGAGTGGTTCCTTACAGCACGGAGCATGGTCAGAAATAGGACCCCAGCAACCTACAGTCAGTTCCAAAGACTCACTGTCTTTTGAAAATGATTCCGGATGCACACGACCATAGATGTGTCTGGATGTTCCAGAGGCTCTATCCAGAACATAGTGACTTATTTAAATATAAAAAATATTAGATTGTACAAGGAAGGAAATACTTCTCTGTCCTTTCCCACTCACTAGTCCATATGGCCTGAGTGAAAGGAAGAAAATTTCATTTCCAGGTTTTATAAAGTCAATAAAGTTTTATCTACCTTAGTTTGAACATCGGTCTACACATGTACGATGAATTCTCACGAGAAGGTAAGCTTTCCGGGTTTCAGATTTAAGGAGTGAGGGTGGTGTATTATGCTTGAGAGAGAATGGTCATATTAATCCTCTCTTTTTCAGTATAATGTGGGATATATGGGTGTTTAACCAAAAGATTTTTTTTCTTGATTGGACTAAGGAGTAGAATAATAGCATATGTCTTTAAACCAAATTTTTATGTTCATGGTCCAATATCCTAACATACTTCCCAGCAGTTTGTGTTAAATGATAACTGGAAATATGGGAAGGGGAGTGCATTGTTATTATGATGCTGCTGACTTTATTATATTGGCTGCCATTATTCAAAGGTACCAAAAATGGTCAGTGAAAACACAGCCATGATGCTGTCTGTCAGACTGCATGTCCACTGACTGGAACACATTAGAGAGGGCAGGAGAGCAGGTGGTAAAGAGGGTGATGGGAGGACCACTTGTCTATTACCACAATAATCTCTGGGGATTCTGCTCATCTGGAGCATACTTGAAAAATTAAAAAAATGAAGCAGAGGAGTAAAATCTGAATAGAGTTTAAAGACAGATTTGCCTCCCATTCAGGGACTAAACAAATGAAATATTACAAAATGTAAGAAAGAACTCATTATATTTGGAACTCTGGCAGTGATGTCACTGGAAGGAGGGAAGGAGAGAAGACTGGGGTACTGACAAAAAGCTCCCCCTGGGCAGGAGCTAGGAGTAGAAAGAGAAGGGACATCTCAAAAGTAAGTAGGTGTCAGAATAGCTTTATCTCCTTATTCAGTCCTTGCATTGCCAATAATTCAGATTGCAAGGTTATGCAGAATGCCAGTTTGTTTATTCATGTATGTCTGTCTCTGTAAAGTGTTCTTTCTAGCAGAAGGGAGAGATGAATAACCATATGATAAAAATATACATTTGGATTATGAGGAAGTGAATATTTTCATACAACAACTATTAAGTGGATGCTCACCTGAATTTTTTTTTTTGGAGCACATCTAGCAGTGTTCAAGGCTTAATATTAACTCTGTGCTCAGATAACACTCCTGACAGGCTCAGAGGACCTTATTTAGTACCATGAATTAAATCCAGGTTGTCAACATAAAAGGCAAGTACCCTACCTGCTCTACTATTGCTCTGGCCCCTGAATGATTTCTTTTGTGACAATGACTCAATTCCTTTAGGAAATTCCTTGAATTATTGCTTGTCTCCAATATGCATATGAAATAATATAAATAGCTGAAGAGAAGCTGATGATAAGTGTCTGGAATAAGATATCTATAGCCTCTCAGATCACTGCTGATTCTGGGGTTTGACATGACATCTGGGAGTGAGTGTGGAGACAGGCAAAGAAAAATGGTTAGTGAGATGAGGATTCCTGTGTCAGTCACAGTGGAACCTAAATGGATGGGCACTCCTGACAGGCTTTCTTAGAGTCAGAGGCAATAACCGTTTCTTCCCTTTTCTTATTTTTCATACACAAACACATACCTGTTTGCCAGCTGTTCCCTGGTACAAAATTTCCTGTCCACTAACGCAAACATCACCTGAGCTAGGCCATCACAAGTTCTTCTGCTGGTAACTCTTCTCCATGGAAAGGGGCAAATTTGGCTTGACTTAGCAGGTGGAGGCATTTTATGAGTTCAGTCTTTCCTCCTCTCTCACTACATTTTCTTTTGATGGATTGACTGGGATTCTCAGTGATTTTTAGTGTAGAAGTTAAACTTGACTTCCTTGGGTATGTTTTCTTTTTTTTTTTTTTTTTTTTGTGGTTTTTGGGTCACACCCAGCAGTGCTCAGGGGAAACTCCTGGCTCCATGTTCAGAAATTGCTCCTGGCAGGCACAGGAGACCATATGGGAAGCCGGATTCGAACTGATGACCTCCTACATGAAAGGCAAACGCCTTACCTCCATGCTATCTCTCCGGCCCCATGTTTTCTTAATGTAAAACACACACACACTAACTGCTACACTGTTATTGGTCAAAGTCTTGCCAGAAAACTTGCAAATGGGAGAGAAAATAGCAATCAAAAGATAAGCCATACCAGCTGAGCCTCAGAGACTCACCATAACTCCAGACATCACTCTGGTGGGTGTAAATTCGGTGTAAAATTGATTCCAAAGCCATCCACTTGATAGGCACCTTGGGACAATGTGAGATAAAATAAAAAGACAACTATTAACTTCTCTCTGTTTAAAAATTTTAAACTGCATGGGGAAAATGACAAGAGACAAGCAGAGGGAAGAAAGGCCACCCCTGCTCCATCTAAAATCCCCAGGGCCTGACTCTCCTCCCCTGCTGAAGGGATGGTCACTCGATCTGTCAGACAAGGGGCTCCTACATGAGGTCCCTGAGCCAGTCTCATAACACTGAAGTAGAGACAGTTTTTCTGCTTTCAGAGGAAGTATAAGGTGAGCTATAGTTCATTGTGTATATCCAGTCATTTATATAGTAAGACAATCTGTTCTCATCCAGCCATTTCCATAGTAAGACAATCTGTTCTCAGGAGCATCCTGAGGTCTATTGGGAAAGTTCTTCCCTCCCTAGTGGAAGAGTTCAGAGCCCCCCTGAGCTTGTTGGAAAGAGGAAAATTTTTCCACCATGGTTGTTGATGGGGGGGTGCATGTGTCAAATATAAACAAAATTAATCACAATAGTGAGTTTATAGTGTCTGCGGCAGTGGGCTATACTGGTGTGGCATTTCCCAACAGTTTCTCTACTGGTAATTGTCTAATCTTGGTGAAGGTCACTGAGAGTGTAGCTGCTCTTTATTCATTGTCTCTTGCCTCCATAGAGGTCAGTACTTAGACTCCCAGCAAAATCCCCTCCCTTGGTAGCTTGGCTCCCACTATCAGTCAAAAGCTACTAGTACTAGGTGACATCAGAGATAGTCCTCACACCAATTTGTCCCATTTGGCAGGAGAAATGCCTTACTTTGCCTCCTTCTGCATGGTATTCCTTCTCATCGGCACCTAGAAGTTTGGCCAGTCCAAAGTCTGTGATCTTGACATGCTGTGGGGTCTTCACTAGAACGTTCCTAGCTGCCAGATCGCGGTGTACCAGGCGCCGGTCCTCCAAGTAATTCATGCCCTAAAATAGAACCAAACAGGTAGATGAACTACAGATCAATTAGACATGGGATTATGAAGATAGGACCTCTTTTCCACAGAAAGGTCAAGCTTCTGGGACCAGAGCCATAGTACAGCGTTAGAGCATTTGCCTTGCATGTGGTCTACTTGGGACGAACCCAGGTTTGAGTACCCGGAATCCCATTTGATCCCCCGAGCCTGCTGGGAGTGATTTCTGAGTCCAGAGTCAGGAGCAATCCCTGAGAGCTGCCGGGTGTGGCCCCAAAACAAACAAACAAAACAAAACAGAAAGTTCAAGCTTTAACACCTAGATTAAGGTAGTGTGAGCACCAGAGAGGATCTCCCTGTCAAGGACTGTGTCTGTGCTGCTCTGCAAACTACCCTTGATTACCTGCTAACTTGCACCTTGAGATATTTGCTAAATGGGAAAATGGCAAAAGGTACCATAATCCATTGCTGTTGATGCATTCACGTGTTTCCATCCAGTTGTCTCTAACCTGGGCTGCGACTGGGCTGGAGATATATTGAGTTTCGTACCCGTTTCACTGGTGCTCATTTTACTTGTTACACCTGACTTTATCTGGCCTTACCTTTCCTGTCTGAGAACACAAGGAAGGCTTCTATATTCCTATCTTCTGTGTAGCACAGACCATTCCCAATTGTCTTACCCCCTTAAACTATAGAGATTATTTTTATGGCTAGTTTTCTCTCTTTTGAAAAGAGAGAAAACAATCCACTTGTCCCTAGGGACACCGAACTGGTTTTTTATGAGGTGTCATACTTTGCTTGCTGACTGGCTGTCCTCATATTCTGTTGAGTCAGAATTGCAAAATTCAAGTTTCTTAGCAAAGTGTCAGACGAGGTCAATCCCATTGCCTGCTGGATAGACCTCTAGTTCATGAGTACCTAAAGGCTGGCTGGGTCATTCCTGCCCTCTGCTTCTTTCTTGATATTACCTTTACTTTATTATTCTTGATATTACCTCATTGAGCTCAGCAGGAAAAGGTATGGAGAAAGAGGCTAGGTGGGTTCAGAGTTGTGGACACCTACAGTACTGGATGTTTTCCTCTTACTTGTTCACCTGCCATTCTCTCTCCTGGCAGAAGTGCAGACAACATTTCCAACTGACTTCACAACTGACACTGAAAAACTCTTGTCTGTTCTTTAGCAAGAAGTGGACAGCAAGCATGCTCACAGCTGATAAATGAATGGAAATGGAAGGTTTTATACACTGTTTTGTACTCTTTTTCTCTTTCTCTCTGTCCCCTTTTCTTGCTATGATAGAGTCTGCATTTTAGTGCAAAAGCATAAAATAAATATGGTTGGATTCCATTTTTTTTCTGACAATTTCTCAGTTTTCTTGAGCAAAGGCATTAGGTATGATGATTTGTAACATAAAGTATGACAAATTAGCTTACCCTTGCAAGTAAAACTAAAATAATATTTTCTCTCTGAGCAAAACCAGTCATATAAAAGTAGGCTTTTATAATGCTGATTTGAGAAATTAGTCTTTGGAAGCCATTCTGAAAACTTTGAATATTTTTCATTTCTTAAACAAAAAATACTTCTTACATCTCCATTTTTATTGTATTATCAACAAAACTGAAATTTTAAGAAACTATTGGATTTAAGTTTCCCTGCATAAAATTTCTCATGTGTCAGGGTATAAACAGGACTCACTTATCCTGAAAAGAAAGCTAGCAGGTTCTGAAATAGTGGTTCTAAATAGATGATTATTATAAGAGGAAAGGAGCAGAAACAGTAAATACTGCCTCAACTAAGATATAATTGGTTCTTCCTGTTCCTTTTCCCTCCAGCCTAACAAGGATAGTTTCTTTGCATACTTCAGTGCTCAATTCATGGGACCCTGACAAGTACTCTGCTTGGTCTCTGTGTATTTTTCTTTTTAATAGAGTAAGGTCTCTATGGACTTATTATGAGCCCATTTAAAATGGCTACATTCTCTTGGCTTCTCACCTCCTTAAATCCAACAGCTACATCTCAGGTTATTGGGAGTTGATTCTTTTTTTCTCTCTCCTTCCTCTTAGTCCTGTTTTCTCTCTATTCCTTTTCATCTAATATCAGTTTTATTCCATGGTTCATTGCACAATTCCTAAGAAATTCCTCTGGAATTCTACACTACTCTGGAAGGTAGTGTGTAGAGTATATATGAACCACATAGTTACACACATAGATCTTAATTATAAAGTTGTAACTAAAGGGTCTATATAACTATAGTGTTGTTCAACCACTTGTGTAGAAGCTGTACAGGTACATGGACTCTGTAAATTTACACACAATAGTTTATGTAAAACTGCATACAGATGAATTGTACATATACTATGTACGGAGTTATATGTTAGAATTGTATAGAATTGTACAGACATGTATATATAGATTGTATATTATATACATATATAATTATGTATATATAATTATAATATATTATATATGCTATATAATATATGATATAATCATATATATAATTGTACAGATTCATGTTCATAGATTATGTAGAGTGATATACATATATATTGAATTACACATCTATAGCATCTATAGAATAAAAAATTTACAGACAAGCCTTTTTACACAGGATCAGTCAACTTTTTTGCCCCTATTCATCTTTAAATTTTGTGGGTATATTTAGCCAAAGCAATATGTAAATAAAAGAAGATAGGAGGTAACATAGAAGATGGTCAGGCTTTTCCTGACTTTAAATTTTACTATCAAGCTATAGCAATCAAAATTGTGTGGTATTGGAGCCGGAGTGATAGTGCAGTGGTAGGGCATTTGCCTTTCAAGCAGATGATCCAGGATGGACCTAGGTTTGATCCCCACTGTCCCATATGGTCCTCCAAGCCAGGAGTGATTTCTGTGCACATAGCCAGGAGTAAACGCTGAGCATCACTGGGTGTGGCCCCAAAATCCCCCTAAAAATTGTGTGGTATTGGAATAAAAGTAGACTCTTGGAGGAAAAGAATAGAATTGAGGGCTCAGAGGAAAAGAAAACTCAGGCCAAAATTATGACACACTACTGAAGGGTAGAAAACATGTGCACATACTACACAAGACAAAGGGTTAATAATTAAGCTATATAAAGTACTTACAAGGCTCAACAACAGAAATAACAACAATAATCCTTTCAAAACTAGGAAGAGAAGGAACCTTCATTTGTGGTTAATGGGAATGGTGTCTGGTTCAATGTCTACAAGAGCAGTGTGGACACTTCTCAAGAAAGAAGGAATAAAACACTCAGATAACCTAAGTGTCACACTTCCTGGTAACTCCCATTCAAACACAAAAGCATTACTTTGAAAAGAATTATGTGTTTCTATGTTCATTATAGCACTTAAAACTATAGCCAAAGTATGGTAACACTCCAAATACCCAAAGATGGGTGAAGAGATACAAAAACTGTGATGACTATATCATATACCTATATATATGTATATATATATATACAAGTATTATGGAATATACTATGCATTAAAAACAGCCCTAAGAAGTAATGAGATCATGCAGTTCATGGCAGTGTGGGTAAAACTGGAGGTTATTATGTTATGTAGAATCAGTCAGAGAGAGAAGAACCGATAGTGAATGACCTCACTCATCTGAAATATAAAGAGATAAAATGGTACCAAAGACAAGACTTCAGCCACAGTTGATAACACTTATCATCAATGGAGAGTGTGGGGAGAAGATAGGAGGAAAGATCACACTGGAGGTCACATCGGCACACTGGTAGAAGTTCACACACACACACACACACACACACACACACACACACACACACACACTGAGGGTAGTGATATATAATCATTTTGTACATTAACACAGTAAACTTTGACACTACTGGAATTGCTTAAAATATAGTAAAGAAAAAATACATATCATTTAAAAAATAAATCTTAAGGTTTTTGAATAGTCACTAAAACCATAATAGGAGCACCAGAGTTCATGAACTCATTTTTTTTCTACCTTTTCAAATGCCTAACAGAAAGAAACTAGTATACTGAGGTACATTTTTGGTAGTTTTTGAGGAGCAAATAAAAATATTTTACTAAAATTTGTGGAAAAAATAAATGAAAACATCTTTCTTATGTTTGTTGAAAAGCAAATAAATATTTGACAGTTATAGGCTCTTGACATAATGCCAGCAGTCCTGATATCCCTGAGAAGGAATTGCTAAGAGGCTGGCAGTCTGTGTGCCCACAGATCCCAATGCATCCAGAAGCCGGGGATGATGCCTCATAGACCGAGTTCTAGAGTCCCCACTGATCAGGACTGGCCTTAAATCTCTGCTGGGGCTTTATGTTACACCAGAGTTTCCCTCCAAGCAAAACTTGCCTGCTGGCTCTGAGGTTTCCAGGGCTACTAAAAATGAAATAAAAACAACCCCAACTCAGACACTCAGCTCCTTAGTTCTGTGCCACTAAATTCATGTCATTGCTAATCTCATAAGTCTGCTGAGCTCCACCCCTCAATCTCAGGCCTTTAAGGGCCAAAGGATCTTAATAAATTGTAATATTTCTCAGAAAAAGAATATTCAGAGCAGACTTGGGAATTGCTTATTTTATATCCTAAAGTACATATAATCAGCTTTAGGGAGGGTGGTGAAGCAGGGTCAGAAGTGGGGGTAGTAGGGTTGGGGTTTGCATCAGATAATTTCGAGATTGCAAGATTAGATTTATTTAAATTTAGATTAAAAAAAAAACCTACATCATCTCTGTTCCACACTATAAAGACTGTTTGAAAGGCCTTCTCTGTGCCCCACAGTTATATTTTAACCAATCACCAAAGATAAGGTTATGTTAGTGCCATGAACTCTCAAGATAGCAGGAAGCAATGTTAACTCTGTCCCCACTGGGGCCACTTGGGAAACTTGCTTTCTGATTCTCCTCTGAGGGCCTCATTCTAACTGATCTCACATATTTATTCCAGTGAATCACTTACAGTGTAGCCAGGGTAAATTTTGAATGACAAAATTAAAAGGCCATTTGAAAAGCCCCTGTAACACACAAAAGGCAAACACAGAAGTTTGTTTCAACACGTCAATGATGTTCTGCCACAGTACTCAGGAAAAAAGGTCTGGTTTGGCTGGATTTCACTAGAAATTGTCTCCCTGAGGCTGTTGCATTCTATGGCTTTTGGGGGAGGAGAGAAGAGTGAGAAGCCCAAAGAGGTATATAATTTTTATTCTAATTCAAGAACCACTATATTGATGAGTCAGATGAGTGCTGACTTAGGGATATGGAAAGGCAGAATTTGAGTGCAGAGGATGCAGACAGTTTTGCTAGTCAACAGCAGGGCTTACAACAGCAGGCTGACCATAGAAAAGTCAGAATATGGTTAAGTCAAGACTCAGTGACACTGATGCCCTTCAGTGCAGTGGGCATAGGAGCCCAGATGTGGCGTGCTGAAGAAAGGCTGATTTGGAGTGCCTGTTTCTGGGATTAGAGCCTGGTTTTAACACATATTAATTTGAGACTTCATGAGTTATTTATAACTGAAGAATGGGAGACACTGATGCAAGAAATGATGGTGAGACTGTGAGGATCTCTCCTCATCCATACACCCTACAGAACAGAACTCTTGAGGGTGCTGGATGAACTGCTCATCCACTAAGTCATCAATGCACTGAGCCCCCTGGCCAATCCCCAGAGATGACCAATTCTTACTTCCCAGAGGTCTTTAGTATCCAATTCCTCAATCTCACTCTTTGGCTTTGACCCATGATATTCCCTGCTGCACAATTAGCTCTATGTAGATTTACTTTCAATATAAGAAGGCCAGTAGGATGATATAAAAATTGGCCTCAGGCCTAGTGAGACAGTACAGGGATTAAGGCATGTGCCTTGCTGGAGTTCGACTCTAGTTCAATCACCAGCACTGCATGGTCCATCAGGAACAACATCGAAACCCAAAGGTCATAAATATATTTTTGGTGTATATAATATACTTATAAACACACACTTATGCATTTATTTATTTCACAAACTCACACCAAGTAGACAAATGCTCAAAAGATAACTAGCTATTATGTATGAGAATGATGAATAGGCTTTCATCAACTTGCAACTTTATCTTCCACAATTCAAATCTGCGAATCTGCAAAGTTGGCCTTGAAATGACACACTGTCCAGGGATCAGTGTTTCCCAAAGTACCCCCTGGAGTTGCTGGAATATTTCTAAAGGGTAGTAGTAGCCTCAGGTATAATTATATTTTCTGTTTGCTTAAAGGAGTTAGATTTCCAGGGGACTTTTATTTATTTATTTATTTATTTTTTGGTTTTTGGGCCACACCCGGCGGTGCTCAGGGGTTACTCCTGGCTGTCTGCTCAGAAATAGCTCCTGGCAGGCACGGGGGACCATATGGGACACCGGGATTCGAACCAACCACCTTTGGTCCTGGATCGGCTGCTTGCAAGGCAAACACCGCTGTGCTATCTCTCCGGGCCCTCCAGGGGACTTTTAATGATGATTGCCTTTTTTATCCCCTGAGAAGGAGATTGGAATAAGTTTGGTTGGAAACCTTTGATTTAGAGCAATTATCATATTCAACTGTAATCTTTTTTTTTAACAATGCAAGAATAAACAACATAAATATCTGATAACTAATGGAATTATTGATTTATGACTGTTGCCTGTCCTGGTATTTATAGGCAACTCAAAGCACTTTCAAAATGAACTTGCACCAAACCTAACATAGAATATACTGGAAAAACTGATCTTTCTGGAAAGAAACATTTTGAAGACTGTTCTTAATTTGCTTCTTATAAAGTGGTGATAAGATTTTATTTTAGAAAAATAATCTTATTTTAAATAAATAAATTTATTTATTTTACATTTATTTTATTTTAAATAAATGCATTTACTTATTTTAAGTTTATTTCTTGAAACAAATAAATTCATTTCTTATCTTCCAGCAGCCAGATGGCAAATCTTCCTACATTGTTGGTCTCAAGAGTCTTAAACTGTATCACTTGCCTGAAATCTCAGTCCTGCGAGACATTCATCTGGTTTATGTTTTAAGAAAGCTCTGGTGTTCTCAGAGCTTTGGGAATGTGGGATGATTCCGAGTTTAGATAGCTCACTAAACTCAGGACTAAGAGCAAGAATTTATGTTAGTTTCCAAACTGACATCAGTATAGGATCTTTTGGATCAGTTTACTTTATGATATAATTGTTCCAGCTAATATAATTTTGGATATGCTAGCTGGCTTATGTAGGGAGAAATAATGATCATGCTGTCTGAAGCAACTAAATTACTCATGACCAGGTTCCCAGACTTCCAATTTGGAGGTTAGGAAACTATGATCCCTTCCACATTCATATCTGGGAACTCCTGGCTGAGTTTTTCTCCCCTAATGTGGAGAATAGAATCTACCTCACCTTAAGGCAAGGGAGTGGAACACCTGCTGTTCCCCCAATCCCATACCGGTTACTTCCTAGAGTGCCCCTCACTATTTTTTCTTTCCCATTTGTTTGGGTGATAAAATGTTATTTGTTCTTTCAGCAGTTTAGTCAGAAGAAGAAACATGCACAACAGTGGGCAACTCTCCTTCGGTATTTAGAATAATTCCCAAGATAGTCCATGCTCGTTTGAATCAACACAGGACATTTATAAGTCAATAAATCCCACTTTGAGAATGCCAGGAGTTTAGTTTCTGGTCAGCCACTAAGTGTTTCTGGGTAGTTTCACTTCAAACTTTGAAAAAGAAAACTGTTCAACAGTTAGATAAATATTCACTAACACAAGACCAAATTTCTCTCTGTACAATTGAGGGAGCTGTTATTTCCTCTTCCCTCTGGGGACAGACACTCCATCCCTGCAACTGTTCAAATACAATACAATCAGGTTTCTCTTGTGAACTGGAAAGTAAATATATCACTAGGTAAGAGTTTGAAGCCAGTGTGAGAGGACTTCTTTGGAAAGAAAGCCAAACAGGACAAATAGGAGCACATTAAATAGAAATAAAGCTGGAAACTGTAATATATATAGTTTAGAGAACTTTGGGCTGTGGGACACTCTGCACAGGAACTCTGCTACTTTGAATGGGACCCAGGAAAATTGAGTTCCGTGCAGGGGGAAACTTTAATATTAGGGTTCTGGTGTTTCATATATATCACCCTGAGAGAAGGCGATCTGGGTAGAGAGGGGGCAATGAACTTCACAGAGAGATATGGCCACACAGATTTGAATGCCTAAGGAGAAGGATAGAGGGGAAATCTTGTGATTAAAAGAAGACTCAGGAATAGAAGATTCTACCCAAAGAAATAGCTGCTGATGCAGAACTAGATTAAAATTAAGATTTAGGCCAGATGTTAGTCCTATTTCAAATCCAATTTAGCTACAGTTTGGAGAGAGAACAGGAAAGGAACCTTCAGCTTGTACTGGTATGTGCTGGAACTTGTGACAGACATGACCTAGCGACTGACAACACACCTGAGGACAGACACAAAAGGCCTTCACTGGAAGGGAAGAAGCAAAAAGACTACGCTGATTGCTGGAAACCAGGCAAATACATGCCAGAGTTAAGGTCTGAATCCTGAATCATGGAATTGCTGGCCCAGTCCCCATGCTGACAGAACTTGCTGAGGTTAAGTGTCCCATTATAAAAATTCACATGGGAACACGAGAGATTTGGGAAGGGGTGGGGATGTCCAGGTTCCTGGAGAATATGACTTCACAATTGGTACAAGGTGCAGCCATGGGTGTGTGGGTCTGGCAGTCTCATTAGTGGGTGCAGCCAGGGCCCTACTCAGGGCTAGGTGAGCCTGCTTCTGTGTAGGTACTCAAGTGGAAGCGAAGAGACCAAATTTCCTAGGAAATGTAAGTGCTAAAAGTAAAATGAAATAAGATAAAATATCACCTGAGAAAAGAGTTCCATACTTTCTAATTTCCTGCTACAGATAATCAGGGAAGAAAGCCGAGGAAGAATTGATGGGTCTGGCGACAGAATACAGGGATAGTTCTATATTTAGTTCCTCCTACTCTGGGCCAACTGAATCAATTTCTCCCTTAATGTGTGTGGCTGAAGAGTGGCTCTGTGTTTGATGTCACCCAATAATCCTTAAAAAGTGACATTGTTGAAGCTAGGGTTTTGAAGATCTGATTTGAACAAAATCTTGCAATGAAATCACCCCAGATTTAGATGACTCATAAAGGATCTGTTGTCATTTGAAAGAAAAGAAAGGATGATGTGGAGTCAAACACAAAGGAGATAATGTAAAGATGAAGGCAGAGGATGAAGTGAGGAGTCTAGAGCCAAGAGATGCCTGTATCCACCAGAGCTAGGGACACAGGAAGGGATCTCCTCCCCTCAGGCCTTCAGACTGAGGGAAGCCATTCTTACACCTTGATTTTGAACTTCTGACCCCAAGAACTATGAGTATCTTGGAAACAAGATACTATATTTGCATAATTAGTCACAGCAACCTTAGGAAACACATAGACTCATACTCTGAAATAGGAAGCATTGAGACGGGAATGTATCTCAGTGGAAATGGAGAACATGTATTCATGAGGTCAGAACCCTGGCACTTTTCCACAGATAAAAAAATAAAGTGGAAGCTGATTTTCAGGAAACCAGACATCAGGGCCTTACTCCCTGGTCCAGGATTATTATCAAACAGAGATGGTGCAACTCTTTAAAGATGGCAGAAATGCCATTTATGATGATATTGGGAAAGTAAGCACCTCCTCTTGAGGTGCTGGGATCCCCTTCAGGCTGTGGCTGAGGTGCCCATACTGGGTAACCTGGAATAGACCAGGCTGCTGCTATCTGGGTGCCCTGGATGCCGACTTTCTGGCTCAGAACTCATGTTAGGAGAGCAGTTTACTGTGCCTGTGGGCCCCTTTTTTCTGAGGGAGGTTCACACTCCGAGAAGCCTAGGGGCTCCCTACTTGGGAATTACTCCTGGCAGTGCTTAGGGAACCATGTGAAATGCCAGGAATCAAATCAGGGTTGGATGCATGCAAAGCAAATGCTCTACCCATATATGTTTCTCCCAGGGAGCTACTGGCTCAGCAGGACCAAATGGGTTCATTTTCTCCATCATCTTCCAGATCTTTTGAGCACTGAACACAGGCGATCATCACTTCACATCATCAATTAGGCTGGCATTTCTTTCTCTCAACCAGGGGCAATGAGAGCGATGAAGGAGGGCCTGGACAGGGACAGACTCTTTTATCTCTCCACTTTGTCTCTGAGAGAACACCAAACACCTGGAGCCACTAGGAGGGGGGTGATGGGTTATAATGTTTATGTTATATTGCATAGAGAGAAAAGAGTTCCATTGCCATTGCCAGGAGAAGACAGAACTTAGCAAGTTGGGTAGCAAGTAAGCGGCACAGTACTCAATAAAGAGGTGTGAGCTTGAGACGGCTGTGAAAGTCCTGAAGAGTATGAGGAGTCAAACACTGGGTGTGCTGCTCTGTCCCTGTCTGTGCAGAGGTCACTTAGCCTTGTTTCTCTTTGGATCCATCCTGTTTATAGGGAAATGTGGGGAGTGCTATTTCAGCTTTAAAATCTATGTTCATCATTCAGTACACCAGTCCACCTACCCTATTGAATCCACATGGCACCTGCGATGGACCCTCGTCTCATTTAATCTTGCTTGTCTGCTCTTTATTAAACCCTGCTTGACCTCGAGCCATCTTTCCTCTGCTACAACTGCCATGGTCACCAACAAACGAATACCAGAGAAATATAGTTACTTCGACAACACAACACGCTGAGTTCCAATAATGAGAATATCCAGGTACAGTGTAATAAGTAGATTTTCAATAGAGAATGGGGCAGGCACTTATTTGCTGCGAAAGATGACCAGTTTAATGTAATCCACAGTGCAGGCTATGAATATACACACAAATATTTGCACATCCACCCTTGGGAGGCTCTTAGCTATTTCTGGATAAAAGTCCTGTGCAGGGTTCCCACTGGCTTTTCCTTCCTGCTTCAAGCTTTCATCTGAGCTCTCTCATTATCAAAGAGATCTCTCCACCTGGGAGTGGCCACATGTCCTACATAGAGGGAAGTCCAGCCCCCCTTCAGAGTGCCCTCGTGACTTACTTTTGCGATCTGGACACACCAGTTGAGCAGGTACTGGGAACCGATATTGTCCTTATGCTCACGGACATAGTCCAGGAGGCAGCCGTAGGGCATGAGCTGTGTGATGAGCTGAACGGTGGAGGTCAGGCAGATGCCCAGCAGGCGACACACATGGGGGTTGTCCACACTGGCCATGACATAGGCCTCCTGTGGGAAAAGAGCAGAAGATATACCCGTAAGGCTCCTTATGGGGGTCCCTTCCAAATTAAGAGGTAAGAATGTATCATGATTAGGGTTTCAAAGCTTGGGCCTTATCAAAAGTTCAAACTGGGAACATTGGTGGAGAGAGTGAACACTGGTAGAAGCATAGAAGGATTGGTGTTGGAACATTAGATGCCTGAAACAATCAGGAACAACTTTGCAACCTTGTAATTCATGATGATTCAATAAAAAAATAAATCAAGTCAATTCAAAGCTTTATCCCCATGGATGACAAGGTACATTGGGAAACAGGTAGGTGGCTACTCTGCCTGAGGGGCTGCTCTTGCTGTTGAAAAGATGGGGTTCTTTATGGAAAACGGTCCTCTGGGTTTGTGTAGCACTGAGAAGAGTTGCATGCTAAGGAGACCCCAAGGGTGTCAGCCTTGGCAGACGGTGGTCTGCAATGAAGATTCAGTTCCAAGGTACACTTACTTCCTCAAAGTCGCCTGCATTCCAGCATATGGCATGTCATTTCTTTTCCTTTGCTTTGGGATTCTCTGTCTACCCTCATATTTCTTAAATAAAACAATTTTACTTAAAAAGAAATGAGGCAGCTGCATCAAGCCCATGATCATGATGTAAAATGTGGGGGTAATCTGCATTAGGACCCCACAGGTGGAGAATCAGAACTGTAGGTGGGGAGGGTTCCAGCAGGGGGCCATGGCCAGGAAGACTCAGGTCAGAAATGAGCAGCGCTTGCTCCTGACTATGGAGCATGGACAATGGGATGCAGCCAACTGGGTAGATAGGGAGCACTATCTGTGGGAGCTTCCATCGTGAAATGATAGAGGGATTCTAGACCACGGTGACTGGCTCTGCCAGCTTCCCAGCTCCAAATCTAAAGACAGGGCCTCGCTATTCCTGCCTCTGTTTCTTGGCATAAAATCCCCAATGCTCAGCAAATGCACCCTTTTTCTTCCCCTCTTTCCAATACATCTTTCCAATACATCAATTTTAATCTGATTGAGTTCCCAGAAGCAGACTTAATCTAGCCCTTTGGATCTTAGGTGGCAAAAGAGGATATTTTTTTACTACCATGTCAAACTCTGAAGTTCTGTTTGCCTGAGAATAGCCCTTTTCTACCCTCCAACTTTTCTCCTTCAAAACATGAAGCTTTTGGGGCCAGAGGGATAGCACAGCAGTAGGGCTTTTGCCTTCGATGTGGCTGACACTGGAGAAACCCAGTTCGATTCCCGGAACACCATATGGTCCCCCAGCCTGCAAGGGGCAATTTCTGAGTGCAGAGTCAGGTGTAACACCTGAGCACCACTGGGTGTGGCCCCCAAACCAACCAATCAATCAATCAATCAATCAAGTTTAAAAAAATATGATGCTTGAGGCCAGAGTGATAGCACGGTGGGAGGAGATTGCTTTTAATCCCCAGCATCCTCTATGGTCCCCCACAAGCCTTCCAGGAGAGATTTCTGAGTGCAGAGCCAGGAGTAACCCCTGAGAGCTGCTGGGTGTGGCCCCAAAACAAACAAAAAAAGCTGGATGGAAGGTACCAGAGGTGGAGGTCCCTCAAGCATGCTGGTGGTGTAGATATGTTGCTAGAGATGTAGCAACATCTACAATATACATGTATATACATATATATATACACAAATATATACATGTATATATTTGGGTTATATATAGATATACATTTAAAAAGCACAGAGTCAGCAATACTGCAAACATGAGATTCAAAGTATAACACCACAAATGTGCCTGAAAAAGAGGCAGGCTGTGAATTGGAGGGAATCTGGGGACATTGGTGGAAGGAAATTGACACTGGCGGTGGGATGGGTAGTGGAATATTGTACTCCTGAAACTCAACTCTGAATAACTCTGTAAATCACAGTGCCTTGATATTTAATTAAAAATAGTAAACAAATACTAAATGGAGTGGATTCATGTTCACAAGCACATGAACTACTGAGCCTGAAAATGAAAATGAAAGCTCAGAGGCTCCTTTACACTGCTCCACTTTAGTGGCTGCAGCATAAATACCGGTAAGCAAATATCCTTGCAGAAGCTGCCTCAGTCAGATGGAACTGAGAGAGGGGTGTGAGAGTGCTAGAGCACCCACAGGAGACAGGTGTCGAAAAAGACAAGAATAGAAAACGGACCACCCCACATTTCTGGCCTTATCCTTCCCCTGGCCTCTACGTGTGGGAGTCCCAGGCTCTGCAATCATTCCCCTCCCTCTTACAGGCCCACCAGAACTTAGGAGGCCCATTTATCTGTGCTGGCCTTCCGCTTCCTCTCTCACAGGTCAAACTCCTCCTCAGAGGGGCTCCCCACTCCCTAAGTGAAACTTTTCTGGCATTTTACAGCTTTTCCTTGGAATATGTGGACTCAGCACAGCTCGGAAACTTGCTTAAGATGCGAATTCTTGGGCCCCACCCAGGCTGTTGTGAGATACAGGGAGGCCAGGCTGAGATTGTGTGTGCACACCCTCTCCGAGAGTCCTGTGTGGTGGGACATGTCTTGCATGGGGACATCTGTGTGACTCAGAGCCTCCACTAGGGCTCCAAGGAACCACTTACTCCCTCCTGTCTGCTGCCTAGGTACCCTGTTCTGTGCTGTTTCCATTTCTCTGCATTTATCTCCGCTGTCTCTGCCATGAGTGTCCTGGGAGACAGAAGGGCAAAGCTGACATCTCAACTATCATGCCAACTGTGCCCAACATAGACCTAGGCAAGTCACTGCTTCACACAACTCAGGCTTCAGAGGCACTGGAAGCTGCAGATCAGACAGTGGGCCTGTTTCATGAACAAAACAAATCTCAGAGCTTTGAATATCTCTTGACTGGCCTGGCTGCTTTCCTGAGTGGTTAAGAGTTCCAGTTTCAAGGACATTTGGTGTTCATCTTCTTTTAAATCGTGAATATGCCTTGACAATATGAAAGAGCAGAGTGGAGAGTTCATGTTTAAGAACATGTAAACACATCTTCCCTTTGCGTCGAATTATTTATAAAAAGGTTAGAGCCAGTCAGCATAGAGAGCACCAACCGGAAAGAGGAAACTAGGGCCCAGTTGAAGGAAAGCTTTTCTTCTGTCTCAGGTTTCAGAGTGAGACGATCAGCTACAACTCTTCTCCCTGGGCCACTGTCCCTGTGGCTTGGCCTGGTTAGTCCTGTGAATGCTCACCTAGCGCTCAGGTTAATGGGTAGCACATGCAAATGCAATCCCCTTGCATTGTCTTTCCCAAATTTAAACTGGAAAGTCTGTGGAAAACTTAACGGGTCACATGATTGTCAGAAAAGCACAACTCAAGTCTCTCCTCCAAGTCTGGGAAACCGTACAATCATAACATTGAAGCAATGCCTTGGCTGTTCCTATTTTCTCCAGATCTGGTGGAGATTTAAAAACACATTGCATTCATTTGAGAGGGGAGAAAAATATGAAAACTGGAGCAGTAGAAGTATCCAGCTGCTTTGGGCAAAGAACTGATCTGGAACTCGGAATGGGGGTCTGGGGAGCAGAGTGAGATCTGAGACTGGGCCACACAGAGCCTGGAGCCCTGCCAGGTCCACGATCTGTTAAAGCTTGATAGAGCACAGAAGTAGGCCATCGCTTCCGTCCCACTACAATGACAAAGGGGAGTTGTAGGTCACGTGTCCCTTTGTGACTGTTTATCTTGGCATCTCAGAGGTACACTCTGACTGCAACAAGCATGCTTGGTATTTCTCAACAGACTTTGAATGAGCTTCCTAGTCTGCAGTCAGACCCAGACCAAAAGACCCAGTGATGATTCTGAGAGTCTGGGTGTCTCGGAAGTCAATTTATTTGTCCCAACCACCAGCATGCTTTTTGGCATATTCCTTCTTGCCTGTGTCCTTTGTCTGTGAATATATTACATTATGAATACCAGGGGAAAGGACTCCAGGAGATTTTTTCCTCTTCTCCAGTGGATTTTAAGTTCCTTTAAGGAAAGACATAGGTCTCCTTTAAGAATAAAGGGTAGGAATGAAGAGAGTGTTCTGTGGTCAACAATGCATGCTTTGCATGCAGGAAGTCTTAGTTGATGCCAAGCACCACACTGGTATGACCAGTTCTATCAGGAGAAACCCTAGAGTACTAAACTGAACTCCTGAGCACTGTTTTGTCTACCCTCAAACAAAAAAAAAATGTAGGTGTCCTTACAGGTTTAGAAATTTCCAGGTTTGATAAACAAGAGAGAAATTAGAACCACTGGCTTTGCTTCTTCTGAAGCCTCTTCCTTACCTATCCTTGATATTCTGAGAAACTAGTAAAATGCTATCCATATAGAAGTTAATAGAGAAAGGAAAAGATAGGAATAAGGAGGCAGGATTGGAAGATAAAATAATTCAGGAATGAAAAGAGAGAAGAGACAAAATGGATCAGTCTTTCCTGCCACACTATCTCCACCCATAAAAGCAGATTTCCACTACATTTTGAGATCTTAGGGAGGGTACTCAGTAAAAACACTTCCCAAAGCATAGCCAATCTTCAAGATTGTTTTCATTCTGCATTATAGGTATTATTAAAATTCACAGGCACTATTATGTTGTGAAGGTTATAAGAAGTTCTTGGTGGAAATAGAAAAATGAATTAATGAAACAAATTATGCTAAAACAATCTTCTTCTTTAGTAGCATAGTTGAGGGGGAAAGAGGTTATAAATAAAGAGACTTCAAAAATCAGTCACTTTAAATTTTGGAGTTTTGTTAATAAAGGTTGACATTATGTTAATAGGACTTCACATTAATTTGCAAACCATTAAAATGAGAGATAATTTTGCTTGACAGGTATATCATTCCTGGGTAAAATTACCCACTGCACAGAGTTAACACATTTTATTTCATTAGAGTTGCTCCAGACTTGGATTCCTCACCACTATGAAAGATGGGCAAGGCTGCCTGAAGAAATAAATGGGCCAACTATTTATCAGGAAGCTCAGTGTGTTTAAACTCATTGAGAGTCCTATATATCCTGTGGGAAAAATACCAGGGTGGGAATATTCCGCAAAAGACTTTACCTTTATGTGGCTCTATACTTTTCTTCTATATTTTAGAGTAAATGAGTTACTGCTTTCCTTTCCCATAACTTTTTCCTAGCCCACTGATGAATTCCCCAACTCCTATTGCTGGCTCTATTTGGAAAAGAGAAGATATAGAGCATCAGCTGGTGTTGGGAAAGATGGGAGCTGGAGGGTCACCTGTCTCTTAACTTTTCCTTAAATATCTCCTCTCATTAGGCTCTGCCAAACCTATCTATCCAGTCACTATATTTCTAAGAATGTAGCCTCTAGTGGGATAATGAGTGTCCAGAGAAGGTGGAAATGTAAAAGAAAAAAAAAAAGTAAAAAAAGGCAGAACAAATATCTAGGATATCACAAAATTTCATAAACACGATGGTTGTAGACATCAGACAGTAATATTTGGAATATTTTGGAAGAAAGTTTAATGATGGGCAGTAGCTGATTGAGTATGAGTACACTGTGAATTACAGCATATTTATAATTTTAAGATAATTTGGAAGAGAAAAATGAACCTCAAGGTCAGTTATTCTGTCTCATTCTCCACTTCAGCTATTTACCTGCACCTCCACACACTCTGACCTCTAGCCATTCTAGCATAGGCTCTATGGGGTTCAACTACTAAGAATCACAACATGGCAAATATGGTGAGGAAGCAGCATAAAGCCTACCAAAGCTTAATGGGATGAGATAATAGCCCTGAAGTTTATACCTGGACTGACCAGTGCTATATCCTCTCAGATAAAGGAACAGTGTCTCTAAAGACAATGCTATGAGATTAATAAAATACAAGAATATATGAGAGTGGAAGTGAAAAAATGAGAAGTGACAATTGAAGAGTATGGTTGGCAAAATAAAAAAACTCAGTTTAAGGCCTGAGCATCCCAATAACAAAGGCTGAGGAAAAGATCTGTGAGCTCCAGAATAAGTTTCATGAAACCTCCAGAAAACAACAGAAGATGAAAATAAACCCCTGAAAAATAAATTAACAGTACACCTAAGAATAAAAGCATAAGTTTAAGAGTAGCAACTATATAAGAATTACCAGACTCCCTGAAGAACAAGGTGAGGTCAATGAAGTCTTCAATGAAATCATGAATGAGAATTTCATAGAGTTGAATAATGCACAGGCCTGCAGAGTTCAGCTCAAACAGACATAAATAAAAGTACGCATTGTAATAAGAATGACAAAGGCAAGAAAGAGATCATAAATCCTGATCAGAAAGTTTTTATCTGAGGGATGCAAAGACAGTTTAATATATATAAGTCAATCATTGTACTATATCATACCCATAAATATAAAAATAAAAATATGAATATAACAATAGATGCAGAGAAAGCATTTGACAAGATCCAACACCCACTATCAATACAATTGGTGTAGAAAAAGCTTTTCTCATTATATTTAAATCTATTCACTACTAGTCACATCAACCATCATATTCAATGGTCAGAAACTAAAAGCTTTCCCTTTAAGATCAGGCACAAGGTAAGGTTAACCACTGTCACTACTATTATTCAATATAGAATCAAAGTCCTTGATATACAGCAAGTAGGCTGTGATAAAGATATTAAGGGCATTCAAATTGAAAAAGTAATTAAATCATCATTATTTGCAAATGACATGGCAATATATTTAAACAACCCTAAAGACTACAAAAAATCTTTAAAAAACTATACACTCATATGTAAAACAGTAAATTACCAAATCAATGTGCAGAAATTCATAGTATTTCCATATGCAAACAATGATATAGGAGAGAATTAAAACAAAATGTTATTAAGATAGTGTTTCAAAAAATCAGTTTAAGAAAATGAGTGAAAGATGTATACATAGTAAAGTCAGAATCTCTACTAAAGAAAATAAAAAAGACACAAGAAAATGAACACACAAATCATGTTCATGGATTGGCAGTATCAATATTGTCAAAATGAAAATTTTAACCAAAGAAATATATAGATTCAATCCAATTCCTATAGAAAAAAACAGAACTTTATAGAAGAAATAATCTAGATATAGTTAAAATTTACATGGAAAAATACACCTCCTCTTGATAAGCCAAGCAATAAAAAAATAGAATATGGGAGGCTTCTCTTTCCCATAATTTACATGTACTATGAAGCTCTAGTAAACAAGACATATGATATTTCAATAAAGACCTATACTCAAACCCAAAAACAAATCTTCAAGTATATGGACAGTCAATTTTTGAAAAAGGAGCAAAGAATATGAAATGAAACAAGGAAAACCTATTTAACAAATGGTGTTGGGTAACCTGGTTGGTCATGGGTCATAAAATGAACACATATTCCTTACTCACAATGTGAGCAAATGTCAACTCAAAACTACATATCAGTCTTAAATCCATACATTATATTGAGGAAAATATGAGCAGAACATTTCATGACATGGAATTTATAGGTAACTTCAATGAGTCAATCCTACAGCTCTAGGAAATAGAAGGAAAATAAAACCCAACAAGATAGCATAGGACGACCGTATTTTCCAGTGTATAAGACAACTTTTGAAACAAAAAAAGTCAACCAAAAATTGGGGGTCATCGTATACACTGAGTATATCCCGAAAAATGTTTCAATATGCCGCTAAATGAAACTTGTCTAAATATTGCCACAAAACGAATTTTCCAACTTGATCCTGCACCAATCACTGCCAGGCTGCTCGGACCACCTCTCTAACTCAGCCAATCCAAGCAGGCTTTTTATGCATGCAAATTATACAGTGTTCTGTACCCAGAGTCAGAGAGGACGTCTATTACAGTATAATCTTTGGACCTTTGCTTGTTGTGATTGGCTCACTGTGAAAGATACAGTTGCAGCACAGAAACATTCTGTCTTATATAGCAAATATAAGCCTAAACCTATGTTTTAACTGTAAAATTAGGGGGTCGTCTTATATGCCGGAAAATACGGTAAGAAGCTTCTATACTACAAATAAATGATAACCAGAATAAAAGTCTGCCTCAGACTAGGGAAAATATTTGCCTACCACTCATCTGAAGAAAATAAGAAGTCTAATGTTCAGAATATATAAAATACTTGTAAAACTGAACAAGTAACAAATAATCTCATCAAAAAATGAGAAGAGATGAATATAAAACTCCTCAAGGAAGACATAAAACTAACCAGTGGGCATATGAAAAATCCTCCGCATTTCTGATCATTAGAGAAATGAAAATGAAAATAATAAAATACCACTCCACAGCACTGAGACTGTCACACATCAAACAAGAAATAAAATAAATGAGTGCTTGAGTGGATGTGGGAAAAACAAACCCTCGTCATTGGTGTTGGGAATATTAACTGGTTCAACCTTTTGGAAAATATGGACACTACTCAAAAACTCAAGATAATAACTCTCATGTGACCCCAAAATTCTTCCTGTTATTGTCCACCCTAAGAGCCCCCAAATTCTATTCCATCTCTGTTCCTATATATTTATGATAGCCCAAATAGATATACACACATATATGTATAATTCAATGTATACACTATATAGATATGTATATATATGCATACACAATATGTATTTATGTATATACACACAAAATGTATATGTAGATATGTATGTATAGATATATGTATAAATAGATATATAGAGATATATGCAAATATATGTAGATATTTATATATCTATATGTGTATGTGGATATACACATATCTATACATACACATATATATGTGTGTATATATATACACACACATATATATGTATACAAACACACAAATAATGCTAGGCTATTAAAAATGGCTGGGCTGGCTTGTAACACCACTTGCTTCACATGAAACGTACCCAGGTTTGATACCCTGCACCTGTATATCCTCCAAGCCACTAGGAGTGATCCCTGCGTGCAGTCAGAGTAATTTGAGCAATACTAGGGGTGACCCAAAAACAAACAAAAAAGACAAATCCACACCAATTGCTGTTATGTGGATGGATCTGGAAAGTAAAATGCTGAGTAAAGTTTACCTGCGAAGTGGAGAGAAACAAAATGATCTCTCTCATATATGGGGCATAAAGAGATAACTTAGGATATGAATGCCCAAAGGCAACAGAACGTGAGAGGTGGTCTACCAAACTGAGCTTTACTTGGGTGGAAAAAATGGGACAGGTTGTGGCAGGGATATTTGGGCAATGGTGGTGGAGGAAATCAGACACTTCCCAAAGCATGGTGTTGGAATGTTGTATTCATGGAATTTGAGCAGTAACAGTATTGCAAATCATGGTGAAGCTGAAGTTGTCTTTTTTTCTTCACCCAAAGAATATTGTACACAATACACTACTGACATCAGAGTTTTGTCACTGACTGCAAAGTGTTTGTGTGGTTTTTGTACCAAGATCTCCCACTGGAGAAGCCATTGTAAGAGTAAATGAAATTGTTCTAAGTTAGTAGGGGGAAAAGAGTGGAAGAGGTAAACCTTCTAAAAGAAAGACTGTAAGGGAACTTAAAAAAAAAAACTATAGCTAGAAGAAAAGTGAACATTCAGAATATGATGAAAAAGACCTAATATGGTAATCTTCTGGCAGCCACCAGGTAAGGGATTGTGAAGTGTAGGCCTGTGGATGACTAGAGAGAAAAATAATACTCACGTCGAGAATTTCCTTGTTGGCTTTGGGAGATGTGGCTTCTCTTAATTCCTTGATCGCCACAGGGATTTTCACCTTCTCACCTTCTGGTATCCAGAGTCCCTAAGACAGAGACAGGGTACACATTAAACGGAATATCCCATAAGCTGGATAGACTCAGTAGGTGACAAAATCCCACAGAGTTCTGGGGCTGTGGACAAGAAGTATTGGAGCCTGTTCTGCTTTCCACCAGCATGGGCCACATCTCACTTGCTTCTTGGCTAGCACATGTATAAGTCAGACAAAATACCCAAGATAAAATACCCAAGATCTCACAGGGAGTGTGCAACTACTGGGGGCCATTTTGTCTAGAATCCCCAGAAGATGATTTAGGCGGGCCTAATTGATTGATATAAGACTGAAATCAGGGACTGGGGAGATAGCATGGAGGTAGGATGTTTGCTTTGCATGCAGAAAGACGGTGGTTCAAATTCTGGAATCCCATATGGTCCCCCGAGCCTGCCAGGAGCTATTTCTGAGTGTAGAGCCAGGAGTAACCCCTGAGTGCTGCCGGGTGTGACCCCAAAACCAATAAATAAATAAATAAAAATAAAGTTAGTGATTAAAAAAACACTGAAATCAGATGAAAGGAGGTTCTTTGGGTGTAGCTTTTATTTGGAGGCTGTCACAAAGTGGAAGGCTCCTCCTTCAACGCCCCTATCACTCCTCATCTATAGGTAGGCATGATCATCTATGGAATTCCTTATGTATGTACCTCAAGGAACCCGGAGTTGTAATACAATTGTTAAGAGATTCATTCTTGATAGTTTTGAAAAATGTCATGATTTCCCAAGCCTTTCAGGACTTAAGGAGTGGATCACAGCTGAGGTTTCTGGAGTGTCCGCCTGGATCAGGGATTGGCAACCTGTGGCTCCAGAGCTGCATATGGCTCTTTTGAAGCTTTGCAGTGGCTCCAACAGCAGGGCCATTAGCAGGGGGGCAGGGAGCGGTATCACTTAAATATTTTAATTGGCTATTAATTTACACACATATATGTTGCATCAAAGCCCTTTGGATGGGCTTGGATGGAGGTGAATGGTGATGGAGGCCTTTCTTCTTCAGCTCAGGACCACGTGGCTTCACCTTGTCTATTAGCCGGCGGGTCTGCCAGTTCAGGAGAGCGGTGGGTATAAAACTCACATGTAGTCAGGCTTTCAGAGAGATAACATCTTTATTTGCCCTGGCCAACATCTGTGGCCTATATCATAAACCTATTTAAGCACATGTCATTCTTAGCTTGCCCTGTGTCTTAACTCCTTTCAGCCATCTTTTGTCCTGCTACTTCTCCATCCAGGTAAATCCCCTTTTGCCCCTCAGGCAAAACCTTTTATAACCTTCCAAGACCCCTCCCAGAAATGGGAGGATCTATTAGCAGGTAAGATTACACTGGAGGAAATGGGGGTGTGTGGTTACAATCTGCCCCTTTCATTTTCTTTGTATTTTTTTTTAATTAGCAAAAACAAAAGAGCATAGGCTTTCTTGTTTTCCTGGTTTTCGGCGTGGGATAAGCCCAGCGTCTGAACAATTGGTGTTGGTAATGGAATAATATTAGGTAGTGATATAAAAATTAAAAGAAAGGGGGAAAACAGCGTAGCCCAACTAAAAAATTTCATTTCAAACCGCCTGCATCAGGTGTATCTCTTGATCTAAATCATTTTCTTAATGATTTAAATGTGCTTTATTGTTTTCCTTAGTTAATATTTCCAATAGTATAATATTTTGATGTATTAGCCTGTTTTTAAAATGTATGTCTGTATAGATGTTCTTGTGCTTATGTGTTAGGGTAAGGATATAGGGGGTTCCAGGATAAAATTCTTGATTTTAAATAGCATTATTTTAATAGCATTAAGAGGTATAGGAACTAGAAAGTTCCAGAATAGTGCTTGGTAAAAAGCATTGAGAAAATTTCAAGTTATAGGTGTATGGTGTATTTTGAAGAAAAGTTATGTTTATGGAAACGCTAATATGTTAATTTTCACTTAAAACTTACTATGGAAATATTACCCGCCTTTGATTAAAGGCGAAGTCAGGATTACAAAGCTTATTACCCTTCTTTTATATCCAGGGAAGGGGAGATTGTTACCCTACTCTCATTCTTCCTGTAACATTACCTACAAGAAAGACTCTCCCATTTCTGGAAGAGGTCTTGGGAGGTTATAAGAGATTGGGCCTGAGGGGCCAAGGAGGATTTGCCTGGATGGAAGTCAGAGGAGAGATGGCTGAAAGAGGCTAGACGCAGGGCAACTGACAAGACCATGCTTAAATAGGTTTAAGATTATAGGCCACACATATTGGCCAGGGCAAATAAAGATGTTCTCTCTCTGGAAGCCTGACTGCATGTGAGTTTAATACCCGCCACTTTCCTGAACCCAGATACCCACCGGTTGGAGAAGGTGGAGCCACGTGGTCCTGAGTTGGAGGACAAAGGCCTCCATTACCATCCACCATCATCCAAGCCCATCCTAAGGGCTCTGATGCAGCAATATATTTTACATTGTTAAGTGAAAAAGTTCTTTTTTTTTCCAGATCGACAGCTAACTTCATAATCCTATATATAGCATTAAGATAAGAAACAATGTTAGGCAGTGCTAGATTTGTTTTAAATGTTGTGCTGATTTTGCGGCTCCCAGGTTTTATTATTTTCCTTCGGAAAAGCGTCCAAGTGGCTTTTTATGTCTTAAAGATGGCAGACCCCTGTCTGGATCTTACCTTGTACACTGTGCCGAATGCTCCAGATCCCAGGACTTTGATCTTTTTGAATTCTGTTTCCTTTAAGATTCTCAAGAGAGCTTGGTTGGGGGCTTCTCCACTAGGAGTTAGGGGTTCAACAAGCTGAAAGGTAAGGAACAAATGAATAGGGTTTTTCACTTCACCTCAGAGCCATGGGGTAGGGGTATGACAAGGGAAAGACAGAGTGCTCCCTCAGCCATGGAAGGTGGGTATAGCTAGTCCAGACAAACTCATGTGGTCCTATATGAGTAAGAAACTGTCATGCTCACTCAAAAGGAGAAAAGTACTTTTTCCAAAGAATGGTATAAAAGATGTGGTGGGAACAGGAACCATGTCACAATCATGTTCCCAATGAATTGTGATACCATTTCAGAGAACCAATTTCTGTTTCTGTTTCCATGAAGAAAACAGCTGGATAAAGTGGTAGAAACATGTTTATGGTGAAAGATTAGCAGACCTTGGCACCCATAGTACTCAAGTGGTATGTTATGAGCTGCCCTGGATCTCTTGTGGGACTCTAGCAAAAACACAGGGATGAGAACTGCTCAGTACCCTGATGGGAGTGGTGGTGTCTAGGACAAAGACAACAGATCTGAGAAAGCAGTCACATTGTGTAGAGGCATTTTCCAAATAGCATCGTCACAGGTATTCCTGTGTCTATTTACTACAAGCGTGTCTTACACAGGAACAACACCCAAGCATGTATATGTATGTGTGATGCATCTGGGAAATACTTGCTAAGCAAGGCACAGAAAGAGTGAAACAGGATTGCCAATTTATAATAGAACATTCAGAGATCCCCCACCTACTGCAATAATAATATGTAGTAACCCAATTTCACAACTAAAATGATGAATTCTGATGGTAAATTTTCAATGCTGGTCCTGCTCCTGTTTTGGGTAGTGGGTGTGGGGCCATGGGTACACACCTCTCTCTCTTGCAGCAGTCTTCGTAGCGTGCGCTTCCGGACAATGCGACGTCTGCGCAGGTACAGGCCAACTACAAGGCTTATCACCACCAGCAGCAGGAGTCCCCCAACGATCCCAGTGGCAATGGATGGAATCCTGGGCCTATAATAAGGTGCACATGGGAAAATTTCACTCTTTGGCACTTCAGGAATTTCCTGACTCTCCTGCTCCACTGAAAGCATTTACAATTATCTCACAAAGACAAGCATTCTGAACCCAGAATTCTATGTGATTTCCAATTTTTTCAAGTTTAAACCTCTTCTCTCCCTGTCTTTTGCTCCAATTTAAAATTCGTATCAGATTAAGCAAAATAAGTTAGAGGAGAAGAACAAATGCTGGGTGAACTCCACTTATTATGTAATCATAGACTAAACAAGGGAATTGATAGTGTCAAACCCTTGAACCTGATTACTAAATATATAAACAAGCAGTGGGAGTGGGAGGGAGAGAAGGAGGAATGAAGGTTGGACCAGTTAAGGACAGAAATGGAGGGTCATGAGTACTTTGGTGGTGGTAGTGTGTAACAATTTTGTATGTACAAACTTAAACACTATTGTAACCATAATACCAAAAATACAAAATTGAGGTATCATCTAGACCACAGTGTGATTATTATATTTTAGTTTTATTTAAAAAGCATCATGCCTATTGAAACATTTATGAGACAAATTACTCAGATTTCATTAATGCTCTCACCATTCCTGCAGGGATCTCAGGCAATAAGGATGGCAGGTGTATGAGGCAGGACAAAGATTAAGCTCCTGGCCCATGCTTACACCGGGATATACCTATACTCGTTACCTGGGTTGATGGACCTTCAATAACAATGAGACTCTCCCTAGTGGGAGAAGAAGAAAGGGGTATCCATGACTTTGAAAATAGGATCATGCGTTTTATTATAGAGCCTCAAAAAGTCTATAGACATAAGAGCATGGCTATCATAGATGAGTGAGTCAACAAGCATCCCCCAAAGATTTCAAAGCACTCATTTTCTCCCACAAAAATGCACTTAAGCTCTCTGGACTTTCTTCTCTGCCTGCTTGGGCCTAAGACTTGAACATGTGTGGCTTCCTTCGCCCAGGACTTCCCCTTCCTTGGAGCTGAGTTGACATGCCCACAAAGAATACAGCCAGCTGAATTGTGCTGGGTCTCTGAAGCTCAGCAGACCTCTCTGGACTTTCTTTTCTGCCTGGTAGGGCCTACAACTTGATCCTGTGTGGCTTCCTCCCACGAGGGCTCCCCTTCCTTGGAGGTGAGTCGACCCACCCACAAAGGGTGGCCGCGCACATCATTTAGCCAATGAATATCATCACAACAAGTAGAAAAACCCACAATACAAGCGTGACAGTGGGGAAACAACGCAGACCAACATCAGGCACAGAGAATGGAGATGACAACTCTGATGACCTGAAAGCAGCCAAGCACCTAGTTGAGTCTCTCAGATATGGAGACTAGAGAAGGAATATGAATGATGTTCACAGACTCAAAGAAAGCATAGATTGAGTTGAACAGAACACTAATAGGAACCAAGAAAATATAAATACAGAATTCAGAAAACTCTAAAGTGAAATAATAGGTCAAATAACAGGTCTGAAAAACTCAGTAGACAAACTGAAAAACTCAATGGAAAACTTCTCCAACAGGGTAACAGCAGCTGAGGATAGAACTGGAAGATGTGATGCATACCAACTCCATATAGCAGAAGAGATTGGAAAAAAACCTTAAAGCAAATGATCAGATAATGGAAAAATTACTCAAAGAATGTGAACAGATGAAAATAGAAGTCTTTGATAAGCTCAACAGAAACAACTTAAGAATTATTGGAGTCCCAGAGACCCAGGAAGAAAATCTCCGGGAAGAATCAACATTCAAGGACATCATTAAAGAGAAACTACCAGAGCTAAAGAATACATGCAACCAAATCCTGCATGCCTGAAGAATAACAACTAAAAGAGACCCCAGGAAAAACACCCCAAGACACATCCTAGTCACAATGATGAATCCCACAGATAGAGACAGAATACTGAAAGCAGCAAGATCAAGAAGGAAAATTACATTCAGAAGCATCCTTGAGATTTATAGCAGACTGTCACAAGAAACACTCAAGGTCAGAAGGCAGTGGTGGGACATAGTGACAAAGCTCAATGAAATGAATGCTTCACCTGGAATACTTAAACCAGCAAGATTCACTTTCAGATTTGAAGGAAGTATACATAGCTTCATGGATAAACAACAGCTCAGAAACTTTGCAGACTCAAAACCAGCCTTAAAAGAAAAACTGAAAGGTCTATTTAAGTTAAGACTGACCAACAGACACACCAAACTTCTACACAAAGATGGCACTTAATACCATGACAATTATCTCACTCAATGTCAATGGACTAAATGTACCAGTTAAGAGACACAGCATGGCTAAATGGATCAAAAAACTGAATCCAACATTTTGCTGCCTACAAGAAATGCACCTGAATCATCAGAACAAACATAGACTCAAGATCAAAGGTTGGAGGCAAATCATCCAAGCAAACAACACCCTTAAAAAAAGCTGGAGTGGCCATATTAATATCATTATAATAACTTTATACTTAGAAAAGTTGTAAGGAACAAAGATGGACATTTTGTACTAGTCAAGGGATATATATAGCAGGAAGAAATCACCATCCTAAACATATATGAACCCCATGAGGGGCCAGAAAAATATTTAATACAATTGTTGACAAATCTGAAAAAGGATATCAATAACAACACAATAATTGTGGGAGATCTCAACACGGCTTTGTCAACACTGGATAGGTCAACCAGACTGAAACGCAACAAAAATATACTAGGGCTAAAAAGAGAAATGGAAGAAAGAGGCCTAGTAGATATATATAGGACACTCCACCCCCAGAAACCTGGATGCACATTCTTCTCCAAGTACATGGGTCATTCTCCAGGATAGACCACATGCTGGCACATAAAACATACCTCCATAAATCAAGAGGATAGAAATTTTGCAGGCTACCTTCGCTGACCACAAAGCTCTGAAATTAGATGTGAACTACAAAAGCACACAAAGAAAAACTTTAACACCTGGAAATTAAATAGCCTCTTCAACAAGTGGTTTTGGCACAACTTGCTAGCTACTTGCAAAAAAGCGAACTCAGACCCCCAGCTAACACCATGTACAAAGGTCAAATCCAAATAGATTAAAGACTTTGTATCATAAAAACTGAAAACCTGAAAACATAATATATATATAGAACAACATGTAGGTAAAACACTCCATGACATTGAGACTAAAGGCATCTTTAAGAAGGAAACAGCACTCTCCAAACAAGTGCAAGCAGAGATAAACAGATGGGAATATATTAAGCTGAGAAGCTTCTGTACCTCAAAGGAAATTGTGCCCAGGATACAAAAGCCACCCACTGAATGGAAGAAATTATTCACCCAATACCCATCAGACAAGGGGCTAATATCCAAAATATACAAGGCACTGACAGAACTTTACAAGATAAAATAATCTAATCCCATAAAAAAATGAGAAGAAATGAACAGACACTTTGACAAAGAAGAAATACAAATAGCCAAAAGACACATGAAAAAATGCTCCACATCTCTAATCATCAGAGAGATGCAAATCAAAACAACTATGAGGTATTATCTCACACTACAGAGATTGGCACACATCATAATGAATGAGAACAAGCAGAGCTGGCGGGGATGGAAGAGAAAGGATCTCTTATCCACTGCTGGTGGTAAAGCTGTCTAGTCCAACCTTTATGGAAAGTGATATGGAGATTCCTCCAAAATCTGGAAATTGAGCTCCTATATGACCCAGCTATATCATTCCTAGGCATATACTGTAGCAACACAAAAATACAATACAAAAATCCCTTACTTACACCTAATTCATTGCAGCACTATTTATCATAGCAAGACTCTGGAAATAACCAATATGCCCTTCAACAAATGAATGGCTAAAGAAACTGTGGTACATATACACAGTGAAATATCATGCAGCCGTCAGGAGAGATGAAGTCATGAAATTTTCCTATACATGGATGTAAATGGAATCTATTATGCTGAGTGAAATAAGTCAGAGGGAGAGAGACAGATGCAGAATAGTCTCCCTCATCTATGTGTTTTAAGAAAAATAAAAGAAATTTTTACAATAATTCCCAGAGACAAAAGAGAGGAAGGCTGGAAGGTCCAGCTCACAACATGAAGCTCACCAACAAGTGTGATAAGTGCAGTTAAAGAAATAACTACATTGAGAGCTATCATAACAATGAGAATGAGTGAGGGAAGTAGAAAGCCTGTCTTGAGTGCAGGTGGGGGTGGGGCGGGGAGGAGTGGAATTTGGGACATTGGTGATGGGAATGTTGCACTGGTGAAGGGGGTGTTCTTTTTATGACTGAAACCCAACTACAATCGTATTTGTAATCACGGTGTTTAAATAAAGATATTAATAATAAAAAAAGAAACTCCTAGGGTTGATCTAGAACAGGGGTGGCTAACAGGTTCGACACAAAGAGCCAAAATTTTAAACTGTGAGGGTCAGAGAACTACAGCACGCAGTGACCTGCCAAAACAGACAAACACTCACACAAAAGCATATCATTTTAACAATAATATATTAAACACATATTGCATTTTGCCATTTTGAGTGAGGGTCAAAATCCTGCAGTGATGGTGAGGGTGTGCTGCGTCCTCCACACTAAGACTAACGGCAAGATGTGACCCAACATGTGACACCTGGGTCCCCCAGCTCGCTGGCCCGTACAGTTGTTTCCGAGGGATGGGAGATGGGACTACGCACTCGGAGATCTATCCTCAGAGGTCCCTCCTCAGAAGCAGCAGAACCAAATCCAAACTTGGCAAAGAGCCACAGTATACAAAAGAATGATAAGAGGCAAAGAGCCTCATTCATTTTGGCCGGGAGCCGCATGCGACTGGAGAGCCCTGTGTTCTCCACCCCTGATCTAGAACTAACCTAAAAAAAATGCGCTTAAACATCGGTGAATTCTGAATTTTTAAAACTGACTTTTCTCATTAAAAATATGACACCGGGGCCGGAGAGATAGCATGGAGGTAAGGCGTTTGTCTTTCATGCAGGAGGTCATCAGTTCGAATCCCAGCGTCCCTTATGGTCCCCCGTGCCTGCCAGGAGCAATTTCTGAGCCTGGAGCCAGGAATAACCCCTGAGCACTGCCGGGTGTGACCCAAAAACCACAAAACAAAAATGACACTGGACATAATGTCATTAAGAAGAAACCCTGTTCCTAAAATTATTTACAAGAAATTAATCTGATTAGAAACACTTTCTTTCTCTTTCTTTCTTTCTCTCTTTCTTTCTTTCTTTCTTTCTTTCTTTCTTTCTTTCTTTCTTTCTTTCTTTCTTTCTTTCTTTCTTTCTTTCTTTCTTCTTTCTTTCTTCTTTCTTTCTTTCTTTCTTTCTTTCTTTCTTTCTCTTTCTTTCTTTCTTTCTTTCTACACTGTGATTACAAAATAGTTCATGATTGAGTTTCTATCATATAATTTCACCACCCCAACCAGTGTCTATTTCAAACCACCAATGTCCCTAGTTTCTCTCCTGACCTCCCCTTTCCTACCTCGGGCAGACATTTTACTTTTCCCTCTTTCTCTCTTCTTTTTTTCTTTTCAGACAGTGTGGTTTGCAATACTATTAATGAAGGGGTACCATGCATATTACTCTATCTCTTTTCAGCACCCAGTCCTTATCCAGAGTGATAAGTTTTAACTATCATTGTCATTGCCATAGCAATCTTTACTCTAACTGCACTGCACCACTATATGTGACAAGCTTCCTACAAATGTCTGGTCCTCCTGAGCCTTGTCTCTGTTGTCTCTGGATATTATTGCCATGCTATTTTTTTTTCTTACGTCCCACCAATGAGAGATCATTCTTTGTCTTCTCTTCCTCTAACTCATTTCATTCAGCATAATAACCTCTATATCCATCCATGTATAAGCAAATTTCGTGATTTAATTTTTCCTAAATGCTGCATAGTATCTCATTGTGTAGATGTACCCTAGTTTTTTTAGCCACTCATCTGTTCAAGGGCACTTGAGTTGTTTCTAGATTCTGGCTACTGTAAATAGTATTGTGATGAACATAAGAATATAGCGGGCTTTTCCGCATTGTATTTTTGGATTCTTAGGGTACATCCCTAACGGTGATATTGCTGGATCATATGGGAGCTCAATTTCTATTTTTTTGCTAACTATTCACATTATTTTCCAAAAGGGTTGAAACCCATCAGTATTCCCAGTATTCCACCCCCCCACATCCATGCCAGCACAGTTTGTTCTTGCTCTTTGTGATGTATGCCAATTCTATGTAGTGTGAGATGATATTCATTATTGTTTTGATTTGCTTTTCTCTGATGATTTGTGATGTGGAGCAATTTTTCATGAGCCCTTTGGCCATCTTTATCTATTTTGTGGAAATATCTGTTCATTTCTTCTCCCTAGTTTTAGATGGGATTAGATTTTTTTTCTTGTTAAGTTCTACAGTGCCTTGCATATCTTTGATATTAGCCCTTTATTAGATGGACATTAAATAAATAGCTTCTCCATTTCCATGGATTGTCACAGCTGTATTGGTCCGGACATATCAGGGGATTCCCAAAATTCCCCCAGGAAACTGTGTCACAGATTTGGCGAAATGATAAATGACAGGAGCCACACACAGCTCTGTGGAAGAATCAGTGTTCTAACTTTATTCAACATACATGGGTGTATATCCAGGATTCTTGCCAGTCAGTTTTTTTGTTGTATGTTAAAAAAAAGAGCTCACATTTGTTTCTTTGCAAAGTCAACTATATATCTTGTTAACAGAAGCTTCACCAGTATATACTGTTTGATCTTCAGAACAATTCACATGCTTCTAAGTGGTTTGCAGACCTTATGAATAATTACACTTCAACTAAGAGCCCAGAGACTTCCCTGGGATCAAAAGAGGGTACATTTTAAAAGCTCAAAGTTTTTCCTCTCTGTCCAGGCCCTAGTTGTCAATTCTGAATTAGATTAAAGAATTAGCAAAATGCCAGATTTTCTTATCAAGGTTCCTTTTTACCTGAGGGAACAGAGTTTTTTGCTTTTAGGGCTTTCGCAGATAGCGAACCCTAACCCTAACCCTACACTAACTAACTTCCTAAATCTGACTAATGAATAGATTTTAGCAAAAAGGTAAAAAAAAAAAAAAAAAAAAAAAAAAAAAAGACAAACTTATTTGAAAGAGATGTAAATTTTTACTTTGCAAAAACTTTCTTAACAACCCTTTGCTGTGTGGAGGCCAAACTTTGGATGCAAGATCCAGATAAAAAATTAGCAAGTCACTGAGTCCCTTAGATATGTCCTAAAGCAAACATTCCTTTCATCTAAGAGAGCAGTCGGCTTTAAGCTACAGGGATTTTTAAGACTATGAGGATTAAAAAATTCTTTTAATGTTTCTCTTGGTGATACGTTTTCCAAGTAAAGAGAAATTTAATCAAGGCTACATTTGCCTGTACCAATGCTCAATTTTTTTATATATGCTTAGTACAGCAGAAGGAAGATTCATATTTAGACCAATCAAATGTTGGTAACTAAGGTTGAGGAATACCGCCCTCACTATCAGGGAAGTGACCTCTCTTTTGAGGTCTAGTCAGCCATCCGCGCTGGGGGAGCCTCTCAGAGGGCCTTCTGATAATAAACTTCCTTTAGATCGTGGCATTGGTAGCAAGTAGTCTTTGTATCCTAGTCACCATTTCCTTTGAGGTGCAGAAAAGAAGCAAACATTTGAATTTTGATTAGGCTACACAGTCAAGAATAAATTTATATTTAAAAGAAGAAATGGTCTTGAAGAAAGAGCTCAGTGCTCTGCAGAGCATACTTTATTATGTTGGTATTATAGGATCATTCCTCAGTACTGTATGACCTCTGGAAACTGAGCTGAGGCCAAGCACTACTGATGTGGCCCCCAAACTGAAAAATCATTTGTTAAATTAAAAAATAAATTAAAAATATGGGAGAAAATTGAAAGTATATGTTATACAACTTAAAATTAAATATGAAAAATACAAAAACACAGCAAGATTATCCAATAAATCACAAGAAACTATTTCATCTGCATTTCTGACAAGCTTTATGTTTTCAGGGAAAAATTTTAATCAGTATCAAAGATTAATTAGCTTAATTGTATATAAAACAAAGTATATTGGCCTTAAACATTTTTCAATTAACAGTTTAAATTAATATGAGTTTTACTCTATTGAAAGGGTTATTAGGTGTTATAAGTAATAAATTATGAATTATGTGTTCTCTAGTGAGCTGTCGTCATAGTTAATAAATAAAAATAGGAGAAAAATCTTTGAAGTATAAGCTGTTTTATAGTTTGGGGATGTACGGGACCACTTCACTGCTAAGACACTGATTGTAGAGTTAATATTGGAAGAATTTTATGTTAAATGTAAGAAGGATAAATATAGAATGATAACACCTTATAGTGATATTTAGAAATAACTGCATGAAGAAAAGCAATGCTCTAAATGGGAGTTGTCTTGAACACTTTTGGCCCCAGAGTGAGCAAAGAGAAGGAAAGAAACTGAATAGAGGAAGAGAAACACAAATATGCAAGGATGGGGCCAGGAGCCACTTGGTCTCAGGTGCATTGGTGGAGATAAAAAAAGGACAGAACTAAATGTCCAAGTCAAAGTCAACAATAGAATAAAAAAACCCAAACTCTAACAAGCCAAACTTTAAATGAGCCTGTTAGACTGGCAGGCCGGGGGCAAAGACTGGTAGTATGGGATACACTCTGGGAACATGGTGGAGGGAGTTGAACACTGGTGGAGGGATTAGCCCTTATTCACTGTATGTCTAAAACCCTGTTGTGAAGGACTTTGTACATCACAATGGTATCAATAAAATAAAATAAAATTTAAAACAATTGGAAATATTTTGTAAGTGTCCTTGCAGTCTAAGGGCAGATGTAAGGAGAAACTGCCAGTGTTATCTCAGAGATAAATGTCCTTATCTGTCTTTAAATTCTCTCTAAAGGTAGGAGAAAACCATTATTATCGCTCATTCAAGGCAGGAAAGTCAGCTGAGATTGTGGAAGGGAGATGAAGAAGAGCTTTTGTAGAGCTCTTTTGTAAAAATGGTAGTAGTATATAGAATTATGACCATTTGGGGATGCTGGGAATAGCAAATAAGTGCCTCATCTGTGTGTAATGCCTTACTGGACATTGTGATCTGAAATTACCATTCTTTCCTGATGGATCCAAATAGAAACCTTCAATTCTGCTTTGCTCCACATAACAATCATTTGGTAGCAAATTGATCAAAATGGAAGGAAGTCAGGTGAAGCAGCAAAGAAAGCAAGGGAGAAAGTTTCTCAAGCTGAAGTTTTGCCATAAAGGAGAAGGTTCATTGAAACATAGTTTTGGTCCAGCCAACTGGGCTAGTGAGAAGAATGAAAGAGACACAGAAGATGAAAAGGTCAACTGAGTAGATACTCCCAACTCCAATCTCCCAGTCTTACATCCAACTCACACCAGCAGGTGCACAGAGGAAGGACATGTGCCAGGGCTACTACGCTTGCTCAGAGGTGGGAGATAAAAACAAGTGAAAATGTAGGGAAGCTTTAATCTGCTCTTCATGCTTCTAGTATTAGACTCAAAGCTTCACTTACCCAACTGGAGAACAGCCTTCAAGACCTGGACCATCACAGCTGTAGGAATTAAAAAGAAAAAACATCTTTTGACCATTCAAATCCAACATTTTTGTCTGAAAAGTTTTTAACAGTAACAAGGAAATGTGTATTACATTACTTTCAAATCACAATAAAATCACCATGCATCTCAGTATTGCAATATATTTAGCCATTAATTATGTGGTTATTCATTTGCTTATTCACCAGTACATATTTTGAGCATCTGTGACAGGGGTAACTCCAGCCCTAAACACAGTGGACAGTTTCTGGTCTTCATTGCCAAAATATGTCCATGTTTTATTTTGATACAGCTGTCATAGCTGTGGCAAGAGGAGGAGAGTAGAGGGAGCTGAGTTAGGCCATACTAATTAAGGAGTAGAAGAAGAATGGATAAGGAGGGACATGATCTCCAACGCATGCAAAAGGTCCTGTTGGTACAGATCTGAGTGGTAGCTCTGTCTCCATCATTCCACAGAACTATAATGTCTCCATGGAGCATGTCATTTCAGAACAGCAGGAGATTAATGACAAGTGGAGAAAGTGGGGAAATCACAAAACTTATTCAGAGTCCAGGATGATGTTTCTTAAAAGCAGAGGAAATCAACTTTAAAGTATAGTAGTGGCATTTGCCAGTACAACTTTCAATAGAAAAAATGACTTTAAATAGAAGACAGAAATTTCATAACCTGGGGATAGCCAGGGACTTAATTCAAATATGTGAAGAGGACAGGTATTCATCTGACACTGTCACTTATTCTTAAGCATTTCACATCTCATTCAAGATCACTATCCTTTACTTTTCTTGGACTTCAAGTGCACTGTCTTCCAATTACCAGATAATAAAGTTTCTGTATAGCAGTATTGATCTGGGCTTCTCAGACCATGAGGCCTCTTATTTGACAGTCTAAAATCTACTAGAAAAACCAAAATCCATTCTCTAAAAACATTCACTGGTAAATAATCCTCGAAGCTACTAGGCTTTATGAAAAAAAAAAAAAAAAAAGCTCTTTACTGCCTAGATATCTGGCAGTGTTTTCCCTAGTGTATTTCCCTAGTGTATTGATAATGTTTTTCCCTAGTGGGTCCTGGAGTGTCAAAATAATGCAAAATTATAACATTCATTTTTATACTAGAGGTGAAACTTTATGTAGCTCTGAAAGTGATGGGAAACTGACAAAAATTTCTAGTAAAAAGTTTTTGACAGATGAGATCAAAAGGGAGACTAGATGTATTCACTTTTGAAGAAATGGCAAGAGAAGATTATTTGGTTACTAAAAGGTCAAGAGGTTTTTCTGAAAGTTGCTAATACCCTACTTATTTCTTAAGAAAAAAATTGTTTAATACCAAGTACAAGAGGTCTTAACACATGGTATCATTGAGTTTTGCCAGAAAAATTTATTCTCTGTTCTCCATCCAATTTATTTTCTTCGGTTAGAATTGAGAATGACATGATTTTGCCAAGATAAAAATTTCAAAGCAACATTCCTTTCAGCACTAATAAAATGTGTTTCCATTTAAAAATGGCTCTTATGTAAGTTCCTGAACCATTCTTTTCAGAAGTTAGACCCACCTGGGTGGCACGGGCATATCCTTTGAAAGCAGGCACTTTCCCTAACTCTAATTGACTAAGAAGACACCTTTGGGGTAACCTGAGAACCTTTAAAAATGTCCCTTCCTAACGGAACAATAGAAACTCTGAGAGTGTATTGATAAAACACATGCCACAATACACATAAAAGTGCCTTCTCATTTTTCCTTTACTCATCAACTTTTCCCACATTCAAAATTTTAAGTTGTATTTTGTGCAATCCATTCTATAGTTTAGGAGGAATGACTTTAGGGGGCAGTGACAGGCAGTGACAAGGTTGCAATATACCCATACATTTTTCTGATAACCAACAACTTTCAGAGTAAAAAAACACTTAGTTGTGTGAAAGGTAAAGTATTATGAACTCTGTGTCAAATACACATTAGCAGCAATTTACTTGAAAGTGAGGGAGGAAAATGCAGATGTTGGAGAAAATAAAAGACAAATTTAGTGAGATGAGAGATGAGATACTATTGTGAAGTCTGAAAATGAAGTAGTAACACTACTGGAGAGGGGGCCACTAGAGCAAATACCAATAGCATTTTATTTTAAATCTTGGGTAAAGACGGTCTATAATTGGCAAATCTGTTTTCTTTTTTTTTTTTGGGTCACACCCGGCAGCACTCAGGGGTTACTCCTAGCTCTATGCTCAGAAATCGCTCCTAGCAGGTTCGGGGGACCATATGGGTTGCCGGGATTCAAACCACCATCCTTCTGTATGCAAGGCAAACGCTTTACCTCCATGCTATCTCTCTGGCCTGGGAAATCCGTTTCTTACATGAAGTATATTTGTTGCTAACACCAACTGGCTGAACATTCAAAGACTTTATCCCACCCCCTCCCTGCTCCAAGCCCAGTGACATACATTACAGACTTCAAACCAACACAGATTGTTTTACAGAAGTAAACGGAAGAAAACATATAACATTTAGTTTATACAGCTAGGATAAGTCGATCTTGGATTATGACTCTAGTGTCTGAGTTGTATAAAAACACAGATTAAGTGAAAAAATAGTGAAATATAGTTTATACATGCTTTCTACAACATTTCCCCACCCTTTGTACTGGGGATTGAGTCTAATGACTGACACAAGCAAGGGAAAAACTGTATAGCTGAGTTATATTCCTGACCTTTTTATCAGGTTGCAATTTGGTCAACCCTAAAACTGCTACCATGGAGGAATTTTGTAAAATTCAAAATTTCATTTCATATTAAAAAGTTTTAAAATCTTGGAGTAGATGGGGGCAGGAGCTGTAGCGCAGTGGTAGGACATTTGTCTTACACGCGGCTGACCCTAGACGAACCTCAGTTCAATCCTTGGCATCCCATATGGTCCCCCAAACCAGGAGCGATTTCTGAGTGCATAGCTGGGAGTAATCCCTGAGCATCACCAGGTATGGCCCCCAAACAAAACAAAACAAAAAAATCTTGGAGTAGATGGTTATTTTTATAATAAGATAGTAAATATCTCAAACAACAGTGATACTTATTCATTTAGCTAAAAGAATAAGTATTGTTAAACCATTCCAGGGAATGCTTATTAATTGCAATCTGTTAATGCAAAACAAGAACAAAAATTCTCAAGGAAATTTTGGTCACCTTCAGAGGTGACATATAGGACTTAGAGGACTTCGCAATGCTGACACACCCAGGCTTTATTCTATGTTTTTCAATATCTTCTTGTCTAGATATGCTGGTGTTACAGAAAATAGCCCTGAATACCTTTAAAATATGAGCTTCTGCAAGATATTGCCTGGAAAATTGGGAGGCATTTCTGATGTGAAAAATCGCAAGATCAGAAACATTTTGTTTGCTACTCACCCATAGGTACAGTTGATGTGACACAGGTGGCACACATGGTTGTCATCTGCATACTTCCAGACTACAGTGTTGTTTTCACCCAGAATACCTGCAGGACAGTTTCGGACACAATGGGGACCATCCATATAGTTGGTGCACTTCACACAGTTGTCTGGTCCCTACATTGAAGAGCAGATATGCAGTTATGTGTATACATACATTTAAAAAACAGAAGTAAGTTTTAATTTAAAGTGTTTATTGTGAAAAAAGTCAAATGACATAGTTATAAAGTAGGAAAGTTTTATCTGTGACTATATCTGCTTGACGTGACCATTATTACTCATTTTAGAATAGTTTTCCTGATTCAAATGCATTCAATAAAGGAAGAAAGGAAAGGAATGAAATTTATACTTTAGGTAGCATTTTTATGTTTTGTTTTTGAGTCACCTCTGGTGGTGCTCAGGGTCTGCTACCTGCTTGTTGCTTTGGGGTTGCTCCGTGTAGTGGACTGAAAGATCATATGATACCAGAGACTGAATGGATGTGTTCTGCCAGCAGAGCTTTGGTCTCCAGTCCTGGGTATTCTTTTTGGTCCATGCCTAGTTACTTGCAGAAACTATCTTTGTCAGAACAATCTTAATTGGTTCCTATTTATTTTCTTTATTAATGTTACTTGCAGAAACTGTCCTTGTCAGAACAATCTTAATTGGTTCCTATCTATTTTTTATTAGTAAAATGGACTTTCATGCATTTTCACATTTGAAATAAAAGAAATGAACTTTAAAGGAATACATACTCAGTGATGTAACTCTAGACAATCCACATAGGAGGTTTACTTAAGCGGAGTGGTGTCACACCGTTGTGTAAAACACTTGATTTGATTCTACTTGTCAAACTTCAGCAGAGGTGAAACTGATAAGATCGTGGGGGCCATGCCTCATACATTCATAAAGAACTAACGTAACAAAAGGGCAAAGAAGTGTTGCCCGTTAGCTCTGTTTTCTGATGCATCAGGGTTTGTTTTTGTTTTGTTTTGTTTTGTTTGATTTTTGGGCCACACCCAGTGACGCTCAGGGGTTACTCCTGGCTATGTGCTCAGAAATCGCTTTTGGCTTAGAGGACCTTATGGAATGCCAGGGATCGAACCAGGTTCGACCTGGTACCATGTGGCCACTGTTTATTGAGAGATTTAATAACTATTACAAATTAACTCTTAGCAATTTAAGTATAGACTATCTTTGCCTTTGTGTTGTAACAAACACTAGGAAGTAAATTTGCTTATGCCTACAAGGGGGCAGGTTAGGTTGGTAGGTGGAAAACTAGGGAAACTGGGGATGGGAAGATCATGTTGATGGTGGGACTGATGTTTGAACAGTCCATGAATGTTTGAACATTGCCCTAAAGCAACTTTATTATAAACAACTTGATAATTCATGGTGTTCTAATACAAAAAAAATAAAAGAGAAATGTCTGAGAATTGACATCACAACATTAGTATATAGGAACCTGAATTTTCACTTACCCTTAAAAAACTTATGAAACATGTAGATATGAATCTTAATTACAAAAGCTTTTCTAGTTTTGCTTAAAATACCTCAGATAATTATGTACTAACATGTAACTCTTGTTCGCTACCCTTTCATCACTCTACATTTCTTTTAACAAAACTTTTCTTCACTAAAAATAAGAATTTGACGGTGTTTATCTAGAATGAAAAAGCAATAACGACCCATGTCAGATATAGTGAGGGCTATGGCCTTGGTTGCCAAGAAAGTCTCTTCATGCATCTTCTCTGTGGTGGGGAGAAATTGGAGAGATCAGGCAGAGAAGGTCAAGGTTCATGACAAGCGAATTACGTTGATGACTTCCCTGACTCCCTGGAAGGAAACCCAGCTTCATGTCTGAAGGGTAGGTGAGCATATATGACCATTCTGGGTAGTCATGAAGTGACTCTGACTCTGGGCTATGGTTCCATGGCTTTCTCTGATACACATGTGGCATCAATGTGCTCCTTACCCGTCCTGTGCAGGTGACATTCATTGCCTGGGGCAGACACTCTGGATGGCACCGTATGCACTCAGAATTCTCTACAAACTCTCTTGGTTCTCTGAAGAGTAAGAAAGAAAAACAATCAGTTACCCTGGAAGATTCTCCTTCAACACCACAGGTCCTAACTGTTTGAGCTGGTTGGTCTGATACTTCAAGTAAATGAAATGCCTTTCCAGAATTCGTGATTTTAGTTAAGAAGCAGATAGTTAGGCAAGGGTGCACTAGGGACAATATTTGCCAAAGCAAAGAGCAGACAGACGATCATAGTCAGGGTCCATATGTGCCATTCATTACTGTACTGGGTACCTAGAAAACTTTGGACAGCTTCAAGAATCTATTTCCAGAAAAGAGAAGCTACAAATTATTGTAATTAATGAGTAATAAGAATATTAATTCATTTCCTTTTGTGTTCAATTGTTGCCAACAACAAAAATAAAGAAAAGTTCTGAATAAATTAAGTAAACCCAATAGACAGAGTTATAAAGGCAACCTTAGCCTCACTTTCTATCAGGACAAGAGGCTTAAGGAGATGTCTCACCCCTCCAGAATGTTGCACTTCTCCACACATTCCTTGTCCCGACTGACGTTGCGGCAGGACACACAATCTCTGGGCTCTGGGCCCCAGCAGCCCTCTGATGAACATAAAGGATCACACACATGGCCCATGGCCTCTGAGGAGAGAGAGGGCCCACAAGGATGCATTAAGAAACAGTGAGCAGAATATTGTAAAAGGGGTACCGGGTTTTCTGCAACCTGAGCTGCACAGACAAGCTGGGAGAATGGGCAGCCAGGACTGCAGCAAGTCCATTTTCCTTATAATGTAGAAATGTCTTTATAATTTCTTATACAGCCCATTTTCCTTATAAAGTCCAAGCTATCTGGACTTGACCTGAGTAGTCACAGATAGAGACTGATAGTGACAATAGGAAAAGTTCCTGCGACACGCTCACTGCCATGCCACGACCTTTGCACACTGAGTTTTATTTGTATAGACTTCTCTGAGCTTTATGGAACAGAGATAATTGTGTTTTAGATATATTTTTATTTGTAAAGCATGGTTTCAATGTTGCTCATAATACAGTTTTTTTTCACATATAAAGTGGTTCATGATTGAGTTACAGTCATACAATGTATGACTTCACTAGTACTCAATGTCAACTAGTACAACCTTCACTATTACTCAATGTCAACAGTTTTCCTCTCACCCTCCCCATGCCCTCTTCCCTCTCACCCACCCTCTCTTGCCTGTCTCTGGGTGTAGGCATTTTACTTCTCTCTCTCTCTCTCTCTCTCTCTCTCTCTCTCTCTCTCTCTCTCTCTCTCTCTCAGGGACAGAGAGACAGAGATAATTTTCATCTCCATATATGGATGAAGCAGTCAAAATCAACAGTTATTAAGACCACAATCTAAAGGCTAGGAAAAACCAGATCAGGATTTAAACTTAAATCTGTTTCTGCAGGTGGTCAGTGTTGCACAAAGCAACTGTGTGTGTGTGTGTGTGTGTGTGTGTGTGTGTGTGTGTCTGGTTTCAGGACTCCTCTGTGGTCCCAAAGGCACAATGGGAAATGATACTGCAACATGTCCATCCACTTGTGTGTGCATGTTCATATATGTGTGCCTGTGTTTGTGAAGTTAGTGCCATTAGATGCTGAAATAAGGAACTTATAGCTAATATGTGAAATATTCAGTACTGAATTTAGTTCTATAAATCACTAATAACTGCTAGTTTAAATTTCAAGGTAAATTAATCCTGTGAAATGAGAATTATCTGTAAAATATTCTGATGAAAAACAGTAGAATACTACATTTAGGAATACACAGATATCTTCTAATTTGCTTCATTAAAAATAAAAAAGTCATTTTGGAAAATCTCTTCAACATTCTAAAGTCCAATACTACAACCCATTGTGGCTATTTCTGTCATAAACCAGAGGGGTTACTTACTACAGTCATTTGAAAGTCTGTTGTTTGTAATTTTTACTTTCTGATTTGAGGTCCCAAATAGTCTTTTCCAGTTTATTGTAGATACATAGCACAAGTTTCTGTTTCCTGTAACTATCACATCTCCATCACTTATCTCCTGCAGGGAGCGTAATCCCAAGGATGTTATACTTAGGCCGACAACTGCAAGAGAAAACTGACCACTATATTGGAGAGAAGAAAAATAGAATTGTAAGTATATATCTATAAACATATCATCACTAAAAGCTTTTTAACTTGACCACTTTAGATTTACTACAAACTATCTCCTAATTGCTGTATGTCATGGGCAAAGATAGGTCTTACAACATTTGAAAATTGCAAGTGACCTTCAAGTCTCTCCACAGAAATATTAATTATTGGTTCCTTTAATATTCCTCACCCAAGTTGCACATTGTGGGCTGAGTGTCATTTTATTCACTGTGCTTAAGAATATTTTTTGATCATACTGGATGATGCTCAGGGGTTACACCTGGCTTTATACTCAGGAATCACTCCTAGTGGGCTCAGAGAACTATATGGAATATATTGGCAAGTGCCTTACCCACTGTACTATATCACTGCATTTTTATTTTGCTTTGGAATAGAAAATAATCTCTCAAAGATACAAATAGACACCAAAGTTCATCCTCCTCCATTCCTCCTTCCATCTACTTATCAAACAAATAAACTCTTGAGGTTTTTGATAATAAACAGAATAATTTGATATAAGCAGGATAATTATATGTTTCCTATGTTCAAGGAAATATATATCTTATGAAGTAATTGATAATGTTAATCTAATATGATAAGTATGTTGGTAATAGGAATTGCAGAGACAAAAACAAGAGGTAGCTAAACAAGGATTTCTGGGGAGACAGCTTTCCGGAGGTGCTGGTTTTGAAGCCCTTTGGAGCAGGAACTAAGACTTTTTTTTAACACCTAACATTGCAAGTACTTTGCAAGGCAATCAATAATTGTCAAGAGATCAAAATAAAAGCTGTTCAAAGTGAATGGAGGTCTGCTTTTTTCCATTCTGGGCACCTGGAAAAGCTCAGGGGAACTAATTTTATAGGTACTGAGAATGAGAAGCTGAGGAATAGAATTAGGGAGATAATGGGAATGCAAATTTCAAAGCATAGAAGAATTTGTATTCCTTGTAGAAAATGTCAGGCAGCTGAGAAATTCTGAGAACCTAAAGATTTGCATTTTTAGGAGGCTCACTGGACACATGAACAGAGAATGGTGCAGTTGAAAGTATATCACATAAAAATATTGATATTAAAGCAAGAGATTCCAGAAGATCAAAGCAGAATTTAAATACTCCTTTCCATATATCACTTTCTCTCCATACCCTTTTCTCCTCTCTTCCTCTAATTGAGTTTCTGAGAAATGCAAGGTGGTCCTGTGTAGGTGACTTGTACTGTGTAAGTAAATTTCTCCTAGAATGTGCTCAGGGAAATCAAGGCAGGGGTCTATTTACAGGGGTCTGGTTTTGGTGGACCACACTTTGTCCAGTGTGCCCATTGGAAAACAAAAGAAGCGATTCTCATCTTGTCTGATGCCTCAACTGAGCCCAGTGGTAAAGATCAGGCACCAAAGAAAATCAATCTAGTCTTTCCTCTCTGAATGGATCTTGGTCAAAAGAAGACTCCTGAGAACTATGAGCAAAGGCATCTGTCTAGGCAGCAACATAAGCTGAGATGCCAAGGACTAGAAACAAGTGGTTTATAAAGCATTTAGAGAGCCATGCACATCGAATGTGTACTCTATTCTTATTTCCTTGAACACCACACAATACATATTACAAAGTATTTTTAGTCATTTCTCATAACAACCCTTTTTTTACTGGGATGATTTGACCAACAATTCCCTAAACTCCTTCCTACTAGACTTACTACACTCTTTAACGAGTGATGTTTGTGGGTCTCTGTATTTAACAGCTGGAGTAGAAATCCTGACGAAAGTGTTTAATGCTAGAGAGTCTCTTGAATCTTCCTGATAAGATATGCCAGTAAAGGTTTTACTTTGGTACTACTTTTGCCAAAAATGCATAACCTACTTTTAATGGTGAAAGCAAAATCAGCCATCCTGAAAAATGTCTGACTAGAGCCTTTTGGAAGCCTCAAATTCATGGAAGAGATGGAAAAACATGGGAACTGTCAGAGAGTACAAGGGACCAGCTAGAAGCAGCCCGGGGCATGCTGCAACAGAATAAAGGCAACAGGAAAAATTGGTGAACCCCTCAACAAACTGCAATTTAGTTAATAGTACTATAAGAATTAATTTCTCCATTTTGATATTTATTCCTAGTTAATACCTTTCCTTATTGTTTTTTTTCTAGGTCTAATTGTGCTTCTGCTTTTTTTATTTTTTTATTTTTTTAATTTATTTAAACACTTTGATTACATACATGATTGTGTTTGGGTTTCAGTCATGTAAAGAACACCACCCATCACCAGTGCAACATTCCCATCACCAATGTCCCAAGTCTCCCTCCTCCCCACCCGACCCCCGCCTGTACTCTAGACAGGCTCTCCATTTTCCTCATACATTCTCGTTATTAGGACAGTTCAAAATGTAGTTATTTCTCTAACTAAACTCATCACTCTTTGTGGTGAGCTTCCTGAGGTGAGCTGGAACTTCCAGCTCTTTTCTCTTTTGTGTCTGAAGATTATTATTACAAGGGTGTCTTTCATTTTTCTTAAAACCCATAGATGAGTGAGACCATTCTGCGTTTTTCTCTCTCTCTCTCTGACTTATTTCACTCAGCATAATCGATTCCGTGTACATCCATGTATAAGAAAATTTCATGACTTCATTGTTAGGGAAAGCTCTTGAAAACTACATGGAAACTTTGGAGTCTCTTTGCAACAATTTTGAAAACCTCTTCAGCATTATTCTATTTCAACTTTAAAACATGGAGCAGAATCTGTTAGACTCTGGTGGAAGTCAGCTTACTGTTGCTTAGTTCGGCCACGGATGATTTCCAGGTTCTCAAAAGCATGGAGGTCTGTCCTATTTTCTGGCCAGGCCTGAATCAGCAGAAACCCTGTAGGGCAGAATAAAAAACTCAAACACACTTGGCCTGAATACTTATTTCATGTGCAACCTGACTCAGAAAACTCAAGAGACAAGATGAGCTGGAAACATATTTGTACTGATTCTTTTCACTATGCTTTTCTCTGGATGTATAACCAAATGTATATACACCTATCCAAGCACTGTCCTATCTCTCTGTGTCTCCTCATTTCTTGCTATATGTCCAGTATCCGCAGGACTCACTCAATGAGTTATTCCTGGACTATGCCACAGCCTTGCAGGGCTCTGTGATTGATGAGCCTAAACAGGCCAGGCCATGTACAAAGCTGTTACATTCAAGGTGATTTACTTAATTTCCTTGTTCAATTAACATCCTCAAAAATATTCACATCTGTCTGTCCCAGAATAATGTTACTCTCAGGAAAATGGTCTTGGATGAGGTCCCAGGGATGAGAAATGAACATGTTTACATGAAGCTGTTAACAGTTTGAATTTGCTTAAAGCATATAACTTCAACCTGAATTCATAAACATTCTTCTGTGAAACCTGGCTTCCCACTAGAACCATGTGATCTGTTGTACACACCTGTGATTTCCTTTACAGTTCTTAGAATGTCCAGTTCCTTTGGATCTAGAGGAGGAGTATTTGTGAAGCTGTCACTGAAAAATAAAATCATCGATTAGTAGTTTCTACCAGTGGACAAAGCAGATTGTTTATATACACAAAGAAATTAATCTGTTTCTTACCCTTTGAATGCAACTGGCAGGATGTGAAGATCTCCACTAATTGTGGTGCAATTTTTGAAGTGTTTAATGTTTGTGGCATTTATGGAAAGTGTGTCCTTAAATTCACCAATCCCGATTCCATTACAAACTGTAAAAACAAGGAAGATATTTATAGCACTCATAGATAATATAGCATTCATACATATCCTGGGTTAAGAATAGAATCTACCTTGATTAAAGCTCTGTACCACACACAGTCCCTGAATAACACTGAGGGTTACAAATGAGCACAGAATCAAAATTATATCCTGAGCACATCATGACCCTCAGCATCCAATTCCCACCACTCCTCTAAAAAAAGCATAGAGTTGTTCAGGTAGAGGGGAGATTTTTATTGGGTCTCTTAAGTACATGTAACAGCTTTGTACATGGCTTGGCCTGTTCAGGAACCTTGAAAGGCAGTGGAATAGCCTGAGAATAGCTCATTGAGTGAGTCAGGTGGATACTGGAAATGAGGAGACATGGAGAGATAGATGGGTGCTTGGATAAGTATATATAGATTTGTGTATTATACATCTAGAGAAGATAATGAAAAGAATGGAACCAAAAGATTTAGCCTGTGAAATCATCATTCATTCAGCAAATAGTACTGATCCCTGGGTAGTAGGCTTTGGTGTTATACTCCTTAGAGGAGGATCCCTTGCTAGTGTTGTCCTTGCTGAATATTCTCTCTTCTCTCTCTCTCTTTCTCTCTCTCTTCCTCTCTCTTTCTTCCTCTCGTCCTCTCTTCCTCTCTTTCTCTTTCTCTGCTTTTCCAGTTGTACTGCAGTACAGGAACTTCTGTTGCCTATTCTTTGTCTATAGCAGCAAACCCTTCTTCAGCTGTTCTCGTCAGGATGCCTTGACTAACACCCATTGTCTGTGAAGCCTTGCCACATATCTTAAGGAAACTATGTATATGGGTCATGCTCATTTAAGATGTGATACAAAGTCAACTCAATTATATCACTTATATGTGGTATTTATAATAACTTCACGAAGAAATGCAATGGTCTAAATGAGAGTTTTCTCAAACACCCTTGGCCCCAGAATAGAGTGAGGAGAAGGAAAGAAACTGAATGGAGGAGGAGAAAGACAAATATGAAAGGATGGGGGCCAGGGGTCAAGTGGTCTCAGGTACATTGTTAGTGTTATTGTGCCTATGCAAAAAATAAAAAAAAGAAAAGAAAAAAAAGAAGCTCAAACTAATTATTTTGGTTTCTTTTTTTATATTGCTGTTTTTTCTTTTTTCTTTTCTTTCCCACTTTTTTCTTATTCTTTTTCTTTTTTTGTGCTTTGTTTTGTTTTTATTTTAGGACCATGGTTATTGTGTGGTTGTTGTCTTTATTGCTGTAGTGCTTTTTGTTTTTTTCTTTCCTTCTTTTTTATTATCTTTATTTAAACATCTTGATTACAAATATGATTGTGATTCGGTTTCAGTCATGTAAAGAACACCCCCCTTCACCAGTGCAACATTCCCACCACCTATGTCCCAAATCTCCCTCCATCCCACCCCACCCCCACCTGTACTCTAGACAGGCTTTCCAGTTCTCACATTCATTCACATGGTTATGGTAGTTCTCAGTGTAGTTATTTCTGGGTTTTTTTTTGGGGGGGGGGCCACACCCGGTGATGCTCAGGGGTTACTCCTGGCTATGCACTCAGAAGTTGCTCCTGGCTTGGGGGACCATATGGGATGCCGGGGAATCGAACTGCCGTCCGTTGAAGGCTAGCGCAGGCAAGGCAGGCACCTTACCTCTAGCGCCACCGCCCGGCCCCCAGTGTAGTTATTTCTATAACTGCACTCACCACTCTTTGTGGTGAGCTTCATGAAGTGAGCTGGAAGTTCCAGCCCTCCTCTTATTGTCTCTGAGGATTGATGCAAAAGTGACTGTTATTTTTCTTAAAACCCATAGATGATGTGAGACTATTCTGCGTCTATCTCTCTCCCTCTGACTTATTTCACTCAGCATGATAGATTCCATGTGCATCCTTGTATAGGAAAAATTTCATGACTTCATCTCTCCTGACGGCTGCATAATATTCCACTGTGTATATGTACCACAGTTTCTTTAGCCATTCATCAGTTGAAGGGCATCTTGGTTGTTTCCAGAGTCTGGCTATTATGAATAGTGCTGCAATAAATATAGGTGTGAGGAAGGGATTTTTGTATTGTATTCTTGTGTTCCTAGGGTATATATCCCTAGGAGTGGAATAGTTGGGTCAATAGTGCTGCAATAAATATAGGTGTGAGGAAGGGATTTTTGTATTGTATTCTTGTGTTCCTAGGGTATATATCCCTAGGAGTGGAATAGTTGGGTCAAATGGAAGCTCAATTTCCAATTTTTGGAGGAATCTCCATATCTCTTTCCATAGAGGTTGAACTAGACGGCATTCCCACCAGCAGTGGATAAGAGTTCCTTTCTCTCCACATCCCTGCCAGCACTGATTCTCATTCTTTGTGATGTGTGCCAATCTCTGTGGTGTGAGATGGTATCTCATCATTGTTTCGATTTGCATCTCCCTGATGATTAGTGATGAGGAGCATTTTTTCACGTACCTTTTGGCCATTTGTATTTCTTTTTTTTTATCAAAGTATCTGCTAATTTCTTCTCCCCATTTTTTGATGGGATTATATGTTCTTTTTCTTGTAAAGTTCTGTCAGTGCCCTGTATATTTTGGATATTAGCCACTTATCTGATGGGTATTGGGTGAACAATTTCTCCCACACGGTGGGTGGCTCTTGTATTCTGGGCACTATTGCTTTTGAGGTGCAGAAGCTTCTCAGCTTAATGTATTCCCATCTGTTGATCTCTGTTTCCACTTGTTTGGAAAGTGCAGTTTCCTCCCTGAAGATGCCTTTAGTCTCAATGTCATGAAGTGTTTTACCTACGTGTTGTTCTATATACCTTATGGTATCAGGTCTAATATCAAGGTCTTTAATCCATTTGGATTTTACCTTCATACATGATGTTAACTGGGGGTCTATGTTCGCTTTTTTGCAAGTGGCTAACCAGTTCTGCCAGCACCATTTGTTGAAGAGGTTTTCCCTGCTCCACTTAGGATTTCTTGCTCCTTAGTAAAAAATTCGGTGCTTGTATGTCTGGGGAACATTGTCTGAGAACTCAAGCCTATTTCACTGATCTGAGGGTCTGTCTCTATTCCAATACCATGCTGTTCTGATAACTATTGCTTTTTAGTACAGTTTAAAGTTGGGGAAAGTAATGCCTCTCATATTCCTTTTCCCTAGGAGTGCTTTAGCTATTCGAGGTTGTTTATTGTTCCAGATGAACTTCATAAGTGTTTGATCCACTTCTTTGAAGAATGTCCTGGGTATCTTTAGAGGGATTGCATTAAATCTGTATATGCTTTGGGGAGTATTGCCATTTTAATGATGTTAATCCTGCCAATTCATGAGCAGGGTATGTGTTTCCATTTCCGTGTGTCTTCTCTTATTTCTTGGAGCAAGGCTTTGTAGTTTTCTTTGTATAGGTCCTTCATGTCTTTGGTCAAGTTGACTCCAAGATATTTGAGTTTGTGTGGCATTAATGTGAATGGGATTGCCTTCTTAATGTCCATCTCTTCCCTATCATTATTGGTATATAAAAAGGCCATTGATTTTTGTGTGTTAATTTTGTAGCCTGCCACCTTGCTATATGAATCTATTGTTTCTAGAAGCTTTTTGGTAGAGTCTTTAGGGTTTTCTAAGCAGAGTATCATGTCATCTGCAAACAGTGAGAGCTTGACTTCTTCCTTTCCTATCTGGATTCCCTTGATATCTTTTTCTTGCCTGATCACTATAGCAAGTACTTCCAGTACTATGTTGAAGAGGAGTGGTGAGTGCGGACAGCCTTGTCTTGTGCCAGAATTTAGAGGAAAGGCTTTTAGTTTTTCTCCATTGAGAATAATATTTGCCACTGGCTTGTGGTAGATGGCTTCAACTAGATTGAGAAAGGTTCCTTTCATTCCCATCTTGCTTAGAGTTTTGATCAAGAATGGGTGTTGGACCTTATCAAATGCTTTCCCTGTGTCTATTGATATGATCATGTGATTTTTATTTTTCTTCTGGTTGATGTGTATTATGTTGATAGATTTACAAATGCTAAACCATCCTTGCATTCCTGGTATGAAACGTACTTGGTCGTAGTGTATGATCTTCTTGATGATGCATTAGAAACTATTTGCCAGGATTTTGTTGAAGATCTTTGCATCTGCATCAGGGATATTGGTCTGTAATTTTCTTTTTTGTAGCATCTCTGTCTGGTTTTGATATCAAGGTGATGTTGGCTTCATAAAAGCTGTTTGAGAGTGTTCCTTTTTTTCAATTTCATGGAAGAGCCTGGCTAGGATTGGTAGTAGCTCTTCTTGAAAGGCTTGAAAAAAATTCAATACTAGATCCATCTGGGCCTGGGCTTTCTTTTTAGAAAGACATTTGATTACAGTTGCAATTTCCTCCATAGTGATGGGGTTGTTTAGATATGCTACATTCTCCTTACTTAACCGTGGAAAGTTATAAGTTTCCAAGAATTTATCCATTTCTTCTAGGTTCTCATGTTTAGTAGCATAAAGTTTCTCAAAGTAGTCTCTGATTACCCTTTGGATCTCTGCAATATCTGTTGTGATCTCCCCCTTTTCATTTCTACTATGGGGTATCAGGTTTCTCTCTCTCTCTTTGTGAATTTTGCCAATGGTCTATCAATCTTGTTTATTTTTTCAAAGATATAACTTCTGCTTTCTTTGATCTTTCGGGTTGTTTTTTGGGTTTCCACTTCATTGATTTCTGCTTTCAGTTTTGTTATTTCCTTCTGTCTCCCTATTTTTGGTTCCTTTTGTTGGTCATTTTCTAATTTTATGAGCTGTGTCATAAGTTATTCAGGTATGCCCCTTCTTCTCCTGATGTGTGCTTGCAAAGCTATAAATTTTCCTCTCAGGACCGCTTTTGCCCATAGATTCTGGCAGTTTGTGTCTTCATTATCATTTGTTTCCAGGAAATTTTTGATTTCCTTTTTGATTTCATCTTGGACCCACTGGTTGTTCAGTAGTAGGCTGTTTAATTTCCAATTGTTAAAGTTTTTCTTCTGTGTCCCTTTGTAATTCACATTTAATTTCAGAGCCTTATGGTCAGCAAAGGTAGCCTGCAAGATTTTTATCTTCTTGATTTTATGAAGGTATGTTTTATGAGTCAGCATGTGGTCTATACTGGAGAATGACCCATGTACATTGGAGAAGAATGGGTATCCAGATTTTATGGGGTGGAGTGTTCTATATATATCTACTAGTCCTCTTTCTTCCATTTCTCTTTTTAGGGCTAGTATGTTTTTGTTGGGTTTCAGTCTGGTTGATCTATTAAGTGTTGACAGGGCCGTGCTGAGGTCTCCCAAAATTATTGTGTTATAATTGATGTCTTCTTTCAGATTTGTCAATACTTGTATTAGATAGTTTTCTGGTCTCTCATTGGGTGCATATATATTCAATAGTCTGATTTCTTCTTGTTGTACATATCCCTTGATTAGTACAAAGTGTCCATCTTTGTCTCTTATCACTTTTCTAAGTATAAAGTTGGTGTCATCAGATACTAATATGGCCACCCCAGCTTTTTAATGGGTGCTGTTTGCTTGGATAATTTTCCTACAGCCTTTGATTTTGAGTTTATGCTTGTTCTGATTATTCAGCTGTGTTTCTTGTAGGTAGCAGAAGGTTGTATTCATCGTTTTGAGCCATTTTGCCACTCTGTGACTTTTAATTGGTGAATTTAGTCCACTGACATTGAGGGAGATGATAGTCATAGGACTTAATGTCATCTTTGTAGATAGGTTTGCTGTGTTTGTTGGTCTCTCTTGTCTTAAAGTAGACCTTTCAGTTTTTCCTTTAAGGCTGGTTTTTCATCTGTGAAGTTTCTGAGCTGTTGTTTATCCATGAAGCTATGTATCCTTCCTTCAAACCTGAACGTGAGTCAGGTTGGGTGCAGTATTCTCGGTGAGGCATCCATTTCATTCAGTCTTTTCACAATATCCCACCACTGTCTTCTGGTCTTGAGAGTTTCTTGTGACATGTCTGCTGTGAGTCTTAAGGATGCTCCTTTGAATGTAATTTCCCTTTTGCTCTTGCTGCTTTCAGTATTCTGTCTCTATCTGTGGGATTTGTCATTGTAACAAGGATGTGTCTTGGGGTGTTTTTCTTCGGGTCTCTTTTAGCTGGTACTCTTGGGAATGCAGGATTTGATTGCTTGTAGTGTTTAACTCTGGGAGTATCTCTTTGATGATGTCTTTGACAGTTGATTCTTCCTGGGGATCTCCTACCTGGGTCTCTGGGACTCCAATAATTCTTACGTTGTTTCTGTTGAGTTTATCAAACACTTCTATTTTCATCCATTCACATTCCTTGAGTACTTTTTCCATTGCCTGATCGCTTGTCTTATTTCTTCTGCTGTGCTGAGTTTTTCTGCATCTCATCTTCCACACGTTGATTCTGTCCTCAGCTGCTGTTAACCTGTTGGAGAGGCTATCCACTGAGTTCTTCAGTTGAGCTACCATGTTTTTCAGATCTGTTATTTCATTTTGGAGTTTTCTGATTTCTGTCTTTGTTTTCTGTTCAGATCGATCTATGCTTTATTTGAGTTCTACGGACATCTTCCATATTTGCTTTATTTGAGTTCTACGGACATCTTCCATATTTCTATTCTAAGCTCCTTATCCAAGAGGTTAATCAGATGGTTGGAATTTTTTGGATCATCTGAGCTCTCGTCTCCATTCTCTGTGCATGGTGTTTGCCTGCGAGGTTTCCCCATTGTCAAGCTTGTAGTGTGATTTTTTTCTGCGTGTTGTGGTATGGTTTATTGGTTAGAAAGTGTGTGTGGCTGCTCTACTTCGATTTGTGGCAGCGCTCTTCTGGGGCCTCTAGTGACAATTTTTGGAATTTCGCTTCCCAGGGCTCTGAGGAGAGCTTTAAGAATTCAGGAAAGACAGAGAGGCACAGGACAGAGTTCCCTTCAGGTCCTCAAGGTCCTCAGAAGAAGCACAGCAGGGCGGAGTCTCTGCAGGTAGAGCAATCAGCACTCGCCTGGCAACCCCCACAGCCAGCCAATTCTTTGCCAGGAGTGATTTCTGAGCATAGAGCCAGGAGCAATCCCTCATCAGGGCGGCTCCGATGATGTCAGGCCAGAAGCTGGAAGAGTGGGGCTTTTTCTTTCCTACTAACAGAACCTCAGAACTTGAACCATCTTGTTCCACCTCACAAATTGAGGGAGAAATAATGGAAGGTACCAAGACCAAACAGTTGTATGAACATTAAGTAGAAACAAAAACAATCAGACTTAAACACCAAATCCAAAGTCAATGAGAACAGAATCGCTACCCAATCTACAAGCTAGACACAGAGGGGACCACTTATACTGGCAACCAGATTGCGGGGGGGGGGGTTGTAAAGGAGGGGAATATGGGATGCATGCTGGGAACAGAAATGGAGGGAGAACAACATTGGTGTTGGGAATGCCCTTGATTCAATGTCACTATGTACCTAAAATATTACAGTGAAACATTTGTAATAAAAACACTAATTAATTAATAGTAAAAAAAAAAAAAGGACAAAACAGGGCCGGAGAGATAGCACAGCGGTAGAGTGTTTGCTTGCACACAGCTGACTCAAGATGAATGGTGGTTCGAATCCTAGCATCTCATATGGTCCCCCAAACCTGCTAGGAAAAATTTCTAGGCACAGAGCCAGGAGTAACCTCTGAGCGCGGCCAGGTGTGACCCCAAAACAAATAATAACAACAACAAAACAAAAACCAAAAATGGACAACTAAATATCCAAGTCAAAGGCAACAACAATGGAATTAAGATACCCAAACTTTAACAATCTAAACTTAAAATGGGCCTATTAAATTGGCAGGCTAGGGAACAAAGGGTGGTGGTATGGCATACACTCTGGGAATAGGGTGGAGGGGGGTCAACACTGATAGTGGGATTGGCCCTGAAAACCAACTATGAAGGACTGAAACCCAACTATGAAGGACTTTATAAATCACAAAAGTTTCAATACAATTAAAAAAATGAATCAAAGACCTTGAGATTAAAGCAAAATCTATAAAGTTCATTGAGGAAAACTTAGGCAGAACATCACAAGACTTAGACCTCAAAGGAATCTTCAATGACAGGATGCCAATGGCAAGGGCTATAGAACAAAATATGAGTAAATTGGACTACATCAAACTATAAGTTTCTACAACTAAAAGTTGCAAAAGAAACACAGGTGGGGCTAAAACTAAAAGACAGCTGAGTGGGGGAAAATATTTTCACTCAGCTCATCAGATAAAGGGTTGATATCTAGATTATACAAAGTACTCACAAAATTTAACTCCACAACCCCCCCCCCCCACCAAATCCATCAAAAATAGGGACAGGAAATGAACAGACATTTCTCTGAGGAAGGTGAACAGATGGCCAAGAGGATATAAAATGCTCAGCATCACTTATCATTAGGGAAATCCAAATCAATACAATAATATCATCTTACACCAATAAAGACAACACATATCAAAAATATTGGGAACAATTTATGTTGGCAGGTAGGTGGTGAAAAGAAACTCTCATCTGCTGCTGTTGGTAACGCTGTTGAGTACAACCCCTATGCAAAACAGTAAGGAGGGTGCTCAGTAAACTGAGAATTTATCTGTTGTATGACCTACTTATCCCAGGACAGAAAAACACTGAAAAAACACTGATCCAAAAGGGTGTACACATACATGCTATTTATTGCAGCACTCAGCACATTAGCTAAGAGTTGGAATCAATCTAGATGTACAACAGATGAGTAGACCTTGAAGATGAGGCACATGTATGTAATAGAATAATACATAGCTGTAAGCAACATGGATATAACTGGAAGATATGTTAAATGAGATAAGCCAGCAGAATGATATCACTTATATGTGACATTTAGAATAACTGCATGAAGAAATATAATGGTTTAAATGGGGGTTGAGAACATCGTAGCCCCAGAGTATAGTGAGGAGAAGGAAAGAAACTGAGTGGAGGAAAAGAAACACAAATATATAAGGATGGGGGGCAGGAGCCAAGGGATCTTAAGTGCATTGGTTGTGTCAAGAAAGTACAGAACAAAATATTCAAGTCATAGTAAAAAAGAATAAAACCATGAGACCCAAACTTTAACAACCAAACTTTTCAATGGGCCTATGATGCTGGCAGGCTGGGGGGCAGGAGTGGTGGCAGGGGATGCGCTCTGGGAACATTGGTGGAGGGAGGCTGACACTGCTGGGGAGATTGGTCCTGAAACATGATATGTCTAAAACCCAACTCTATAGAACTTTGTAAATTGCAGTGGTTTAAATAAAAAATTTTAAAAAGATATGGTAAGTACATGAAAAGAAACAAGTAATAAAGAATTCCACTTTGCAGTTTAATTTTCAATTTTTCTTCTAACTATCCTCTGTGTTTACATCATGTGTGGTTAATATTTTGTACTTAACACTTATTATGCTGCAAATATTTGTCATAGTATTAGACTCTTCACGAACATATTTTAATGGCTGTCTGATATTACACCACAAGGAAAACAATAACAACTTTTATTTATTTATTTATTTATTTAATTTTGGTTTGGGGGCCACACCCAGTGACGCTCAAGGGGTTACTCCTGGCTATGCTCTCAGAAATCATCCCTGGCTTGGGGGACCTTATGGGTTGCCAGGGGATCGAACCGAGGTTCGTCCTAGGGCAGCTGTGTGCAAGGCAAATGCCCTACTGCTGTGCCATCACTCTGGCCCAACAATAACAACTTTAATCACACAATTAAAATGCTTTACTTCTACTGTTTTCTTGAGACAAATGCTTTGCTCTGTGTCCTATTGTTATGGTAGTCTCCAATGCCCATTTTTACTCTGAGACCACTTTGGAAGTTAAAGTTCTTTACAATTTCTAATCTCAATTACATTTCTACCCTAACTTCTGTTTATGTCTCTCAGACCTTTTCTGTGGACTCACAGTGCAACTCTTTTTTAAAATAATATCTTTTTCATACTTATTATTATTATATTTATTTATTATATATAATTTTTATTTTTACCATATTGGCTTACATATCTTTCTTTCCACCCCCCCCCCGGCTACATATCTTTCACAATAGTATTTTAGGTGCATGTTAACATTAAATCAGGGGAATTCCCATCAAATCTTTACATTTAAGCACCATGATTACAAACATATTTGTAGTTTGGTTTCATTCATAAAAAGAAAACCCACCTTCAGCAGTGCAACCTTTCCATCACCAATGCCCCCATTTCTTCTTCCCCCACCGCCTGGCTGTATTTGAGACAGGCATTCTATTTCTCTCACTTACTACTAGTTGTTAGTGTAGCTATTTCTCTAACTCTTGGTATGTTTCTTGAGATTTTATCTTTATTTTTGAAGTATACTCATTGAAAAATCTCCTCTGAACTACTTTCCCAAAATTCAAGGAGAGACAGAAAAGTCTGCCTAGCCTGCCAGCACCCTCTGAGAACCATTCTGCTCAGGGGTTCCTTATGTTGATGACAGAAACCTCAACTCAAGCTGTGAGCCATTCTATCAGCTGCAGTGGACCTCCAGGTCCCCTTGTACCTTAGGTGAGCTCACAGTGTGTGACAAATTCAGTGGTCACATTTGTTGATGTTCCAAGTATATGGCTGACATTAGAGAATAGCAGCAAGAAAGCTCTGGGGCAGGTGCCTGCCATAGACTAGTCTAGATGAGTTTTGCATGTAAGAGGACATTCATTCTCTCTTTATCTTTTTTTCTCCCCTTTGGTTTTTCAGTCACACCTGGCAGTGCTCAGGAGTTACTCCTGGATCTGCGCTCAGAAGTTTCTCCTGGCAGGCTCAGGGGACCTTATGGGATGCCGCAATTCGAACCGGGGTTTGTCCTATGTTGGCCACATGCAAGGCAAATGCCTTATTGCTGTGCTATTGCTCTGCCCCCCATATCTTTCTCTTTATGCTTGTTTTAATGGAAATAACTACTTTAGGGTCAATTCAGATGTAAATATGAATGCTTTTTTTACCCAAACACGTAAGATTTATCAATATTTTGTTTTTCTGGCACCTTCTCCTTATTCGATCAGTATAACCTACATTCAAAAAATTCAAAATCAAAGAGTTCAAAGATTCATAGGCCAGGATATAAAGATATAAACTGGGGATGGATAGAAGAGTAGAGCACAATAATTATAGGGGATAAAATATTTGTTAAACACAAGATCAAGAATGTGAAGACAACCTTTGAGTTTCTAAATCCTGCTATCTACCTTCTTTCATCTCCCTCATTGATGTCAGGCATCTCTCCTTGATGTCACTGATGTCAGGCATGCTTATCCCTCCCCTATTACTATCTTCTTTTTTCTGTCTTCTCTGTCAGGAGGTTTCCTGAAGCCAAGGACTCTTGTCTCTTAGGACCCAGTACACCTTACCAAAAAGGTCAAAAAATCAAGATGACATACACCCACCACCACTGATTTTGTTTTTACTTTATTGTTTTAAATATTGAGCCTGGTCAGGATGTTTTTCAGATTTTTCTGTGACTCAGTGTATACCTATATAAAATGGCTCATCACAGTATGTGGCCTCTCAGAAGTGTTGGAAAGATTCAGCAACATGAATTTGGTTACCATTTTCCCTGTGAGAGAAAACAGAGATGTCTAAAGAAGCAAAGGGATGGTTCTTTCCCTTGAGATCATATAGTTTCAGAAAGAACGTGGAATTTGAAGTGGAAAATTTAGGTCAGCAGCTCTTCATGGAAATGTCTCTTCTAGGAGAAAATTATTGGGAACATTAAAAGATTATATAGAGGGGAGTGGTAGAATAAGCATGCACAGCTCCATATAAGGGCTAAGCACTTACACATGAGGAAAATTCATGAACATGTGAACATGTCTGGGATAGTTTCTGAGAAGCAGGCATGCAGAACAGAGACACCTTTTGCATAGAAGATATGATTAATAGTACAGGATATGCTAAGGAGACACTGGAACTGGTGTTACAGGCAAGCTGATTTGCTTACCAGAGCAATAGTAGGAATAAATGACAATAAACAGAACATAATAAAATGTTATGACTTCACATGATACTAATCATTTTTTATTGAGACCAATTTGAATTACAAGTCTTTCACAGTTATATTTAAGATACATAGTGACAGTGAATTAGGGCAATTCCCACCACTTCCTACACTCTTGTTCCTAATATGTTTCCCCTGTCTCCACCCTTAGCCCCCTGGACTGCTAGTGTAACAAGTCATTTTTGTGTATAGCTTGTTGTAGTTTGGGTCTTTTGATTCTATTGTCGTTGACTTTGGGTTGGGTATTTAGGGATGATCTTTTTTTTTTATTTCCACTCAGTGTTCATGAGAGTGAACTCTGGTACTATCCACTGTTTTTTGTTCTCAATTTATGAGGCAGAACAAGCTGATTCATGTTCTATGGTTCTGTTGAAAAAAGAAAAAAGGCAGAGATGAGCCCCTGTCTAGAAGCTATGAATTTAAATTTAAAAGAAGAGAGAAAGATAAAGAAAAAGAAAAACCACACCAAATTAAAAAAAGAAGAAAGAAAAAAATAGGAGGGGGGTTGGTGTGGCAAGTATTTTATTTTGTTTTTGTTGTTTTTCTTTCTTTTTCTCTTTTCCTTCTCTTCTCCTTTTTTTCCTCACCCCTTTCCTTTCTTCTTTTTCAACCCAAGCTATGGTACTATTATATCATAATGCCTACACTGTCAACTTTTTTTCCAGGAAAGGAGCCTCGATGTACAAGACACGGTGGATGATACTACATATGGTAGATTCCACTTATAGTGCCTACTACCATATTACTTAGTGCTCTAGTCATGAAAACTATGTTTATCCTAAAATGCTCAATGCGCAACCTAATGCTGAATGCTTCAGTTAGCAAAGTTCACCTGCCATCCAAGAAGGATCAAGAAATTGGAAAATCTTTCCCTTCTGAGATACTAACCCAATTTCTTTCTTTATTTTTTCAATCTTTATTTCTTTTCTTTTCTTTCTCTTTATTTTTTCTATGCTTTCTCTCCTAAGCCATTTTTCAAATTTATTTATTTATTTTATTTTTTTTTGGTTTCCAAATGCGTTTATTTTGTATTTTAAATGAATTTTTGATTTTCTATTTTGAGATATTTACCACCAATAGTCATGATACACATTCAAGTAAAGCCATTTTAATACATGTTATAAACTAAAAAAATTATATAGATGTTTTAGACTATATTTAACACTGGAGATGTAGTTTTATAGCTTTTATTTGTATATTAATTAAAGATAAACTTGTTATTGCTATTTTTATTTTTGTGCATTATTTATAGATAAACTCTATAACATTTAACTATGAATTATTATAAATAAATATTTTAAACCACAAAAGAATAATCTCATTTGTTTTCTTTGACAGATCTGAATCAATACTATTTTAATACTTGAATTTTATTACTTTTGACCAAGATTCTATAATTTAGGGATATAATTTAAAATGATTAAGAAATACAATTTTAAGAATAAAATTGACACCTAAATTAATATGACATTAGTAAAATATCTTACTTCTGAGGTATAAGATTGCTTTTTTCACACTTTTTCTGAATCATCTGTTCCATTCTATATATATTTTTGGTTAAAATATTTATTTCCTTTTATTTAAACACTGTGATTACAAAGTTGTTCATTATTGTGTTTCAGTCTTATAATGTACATCACCATTCACTCATGAACATTTCCCACCACCAATGTCCCAAACTCTCCTGTCTGCCTCTGGGACTGGCATTTTACTTCTCTGTCTCTCTGTCTCTCTGTCTCTCTGTCTCTCTCTGTCTCTCTCTCTCTGTCTCTCTCTCTCTCTCTTTCTCTCTCTCTCTCTCTCTCTCTCTCTCACTCCACACTATGGTTTGCACTACTGGTAATGAATAAAGCTGTGCCATTCATATCACTTAACTACATTAAACAGAGACAATAGTATCAAATTCTTTGTGGATGGAAATAATAATAAATTTATGCCTGGAAAGACACTATCTCCCCAAAGACACCATGCTCTTTTTTTTTTTTTTTTAGAAGAACGTGTCACTGGTGCTAGGGTCAAGGTTTTTTTTAATTAATATATTTATTTAAACACCTTGATTACAAACATGATTGTGGTTGGCTTTCAATCATGTAAAGAACACCCCCTTCACCGGTGCAACATTCTCATCACCAATGTACCAAATCTCCCTCCTCCCCACCCCACCCTCGCCTGTACTCTAGACAGGCATTTTACTTCCCTCATTCATTCACATTGTTATGATAGTTCTCAATGTTGTTATTTCTCAAATTGCACTCATCACTCTTCATGGTGAGCTTCATGTAGTGAGTTGAACCTTCCAGCCCTTCTCTCTTTTGTCTCTGAAAATTATTGCAAGAATGTCTTTAATTTTTCTTAAAACCCATAGATGAGGGAGACTATTCTGCATCTATCTCTCTCCCTCTGACTTATTTCATTCAGCATAATAGATTCCATGTACATCCATGTATAGGAAAATTTCATGACTTCCTCTCTCCTGACGGCTGCATAATATTCCACTGTGTATATATACCACAGTTTCTTTAGCCATTCATCTGTTGAAGGTCATTTTGATTGTTTCCAGAGTCTGGCTATTGTAAATAGTGCTGCAATAAATATAGGTGTGAGGAAGAAATTTTTGTATTGTATTTTTGTGTTCCTAGGGTATATTCCTTGTCTGTTCTATAATTTAAAGTTAATGATTGAGCATTCAGTAAAGAAATTTTTATGGGGCCGGAGAGATAGCATAAAGGTAAAGCATTAGCCTTGCATGCAGAAGGATGGTGATTCAAATCCCAGCATCCCATATGGTCCCCCGAGCTTGCCAGGACCGATTTCTGAGAACAGAGCCAGGAATGACCCCTGAGCACTGCCAGGTGTGACCCAAAAAACAAAACCAAAACCAAACAAAACAAAAAGAAATTTTTATGACAGAACTATATTTCTTTTATAAATGTCTTTATTTTTCTTAATTCAATTACTTCTTACGCACTCCTACCCATTCCGTAAGGGTCACTCCTACCCATTCCATAGCTCTCTAAAGTCTGTCTATAAGTGGGGGGCATTTGTATGCGTTGGACTCTACTATATTTGCCTAATCCATACTGTAAACAAGCCATGCCTATATTGTAGATAGCTCCTCTCATATATTATCCCTCTCTCCCCCATTCAGAACTTCATCTACCCTCTCACATCTTCAATCCTGACCTGTTATACCTCTCTATTTAACCCTCTGCATCCTCAGTTCTTAAATCATTAGGAACTGAGACAAATCCCCTGCCTCAACAAGCCGCCATTCCCCAGCAACAAACTGTAAACATCACTCCTGCTGACTCATTCAATGCGGCCCTTTTTTTATACTCCCCCCAACATTGACTAGAGCATACTACCAGACTCAGCTCCAGAAGGTCCCCCAACTTGAGGACACTACTGGAACCTGAACTGATGCAAATCATTTCTCAATCTGAAGAAGACCACAGTGTGGGATGAAAATATGCCCTGGATTTCATTCTCTCCAATATTGTCTCAATAGACTAAATGGGATATCTATATTTTCTATGTATGTTTGATTCCTAAACAGCTATACCTCTTAGTATTTCTATTCTCAAATGCAAATTTAACTTCCTTCATCCCTTTTTTCCTTTTAATTCTTATTTATTTATTTATTTATTTTATTTGCTTGTTCTGGTCTGCTTAACATAAAATTTAGAAGAAAAATCTAGCCTAGGATAAAATAGCTCAGGCCAATCTAGGGCACAGAGACTGTATAGTCAGCCTTTTCTACCCCTTAATGCACCAACAATATAATATGGCATCATTCTTCTTTGCATAGGCACACTAAATGGGGACTTTTTTTGTATAGAAATGAGCTCTTATCTACTAAGGATAAGAACTCATAAATTTTATAATACAGGGGCACCTCACACCCTGAACACTTGTCATAGGGACTCAACTTAGACTGCATGAGATTGGACATTGACTTCCAACCCCGAACCCCAGATCCCAAGTTTAGCACTGACACAGTTCTCTGCACCAGCACCAGGAACCAAACTCCTCCTGGCAGAGTCCCTAATACCACTCTGGTACCAACTTTCACCAGGTGCATATGACATCCTGATTTTGAGAAAACAGCATCAACTTAATCTCAGGGCAGGTTCCTCAACCTCATCACCTAATGGTAAGATAAAATCAGAAGACATTTTTCCCTTTGACTTGTGTAAAAACCAAGATCACTAATTACAGAAGACTGACTGCAATAACCATGACTGAGCAGAACTTCTGGAACCATAAAGGAAGACTCTATCCTAGACTTCGTCCTAGGACCTATGCAAAAACCAAGATCGCTAATTACAAAAGACTGACCTTGTCAATCACATCTGAGCAGAGCATTTGTGATTAGCCTTGAGAACCACAACTGAGTAGAACATTTCCTGGCACCACAAAAAAAGAATAAATCATGGGGTTCAACAATGAGTGTGGCCATAGCCTATAGTTGATCAGTGTGTTTCAAGGGTGGAGAAATCCTGTATCTCTTAGGCCAAGTGAATTTCCTTTCTAATTTCCCTAATTACTGTGCCTGTGCAAAAAAAGATACTAATCTTCTTAATAAATTATGCCAGTTAATGTTCAAATTAACACTAAACTTCATTTCTAGCGAATGTAGAAGAAATGACAATAAATGGGAAATGATTGATTTATAACACCATGAAGTCTGACTGCCTTACCTTAAGCTAATTATTAAATTTGTCCACAACAGTCATGGAATAATATCACCATGTCACCTGCTGTGATACTTTGTGTGGGAATCAACGTAGCCTATGCAATGCTACTGCACAAAGGCTAACTGGGCACAATTAAAACAAAAACAACCTCAGAGTTAGACTGCAGACAGACTTTCTGACAAACACCAGGCCTGGATTCTCCACAAATTTCTCTCTTGGAAGAAGAAAACAAGACAGTGCAGAGAGACTGGACGAGAACCAGGATTAATGAGGGCAAAAGAGGGAAACCATAAGATGGGGGGATGGACAGCCAGTGAAATCACTAACCAAGAGGGTTTAGGGTGAAAAGCAGCTCAAATTGAAGTGTGGGGACAGTAGGAAAAGTTTGAATTAAACTGAGGTCTAGAAAACAGCTAAGTCGATGCTGAATGAGAACCTGGAGAATTTAGGTGGCAGCTTAAGGGGTGTTTCAATACTTACAATATTTCTGAGTGTCTGAAATCTCCCAAAGGATATGTGGGAATGAACTGATCTTGAAAAACAAGGCCCAATGTATATAGGACAGATCTAATATCTGAGACTGAAAGGTTTACTCAAATCTCTTCTCTGTGAGAAGGTAGTGAGGCCCAGAGTAGCAGACTCTGACCTGTGCAAAAGTTGAGCCCTCCTCCCAGGCATGTGTCCTACCTTTGTTACAAGGCCCTTCACACTTCTTACACTTGCGCACACCATCTTCTTCCATCTCATAGCTGTCAGAGCTGCAGGCACGAACACAGGAGCCATGGTCTGTCACCACATAGTTCCCTGGGAAGAGACAAAGAAGGTGGCGAAAGAGATCCCAGGTGTTCTGGGTTGCACATGAACAACCTGTGTTCTCCTACTAAAGGGTTGTTGAAAAGGGTCACATCCTCTGCTTTTTAAAGACTTCACTGACAAAAAGCAGATATGTGGGAAACAGTAAAGGAGTTGAGCTTGAGCTTTGATACTTCAACAGATCCTAACTTGAAGAAATAAAGGTATCTCATCACAGGCAGGATATAGATGAAAAAGGATAAAACACCGTGGGTGTTCAGTTGAATGCCTCCTGAGAGGTTGTGTCTTTCTGTAGTCTTTATTACTTAAGGTTACAGCTTAAATATTAAAATATGTCTGTTAATCTAAAGGGGACACTCAGGCTTGATCTATGGCTCTACATGTTTCCAAAAACTACAGGACGCACCTAGACCTAAAACACCCCCCCCCAAAAAAAAAAACAAAAAAAAAACAGCATTCTTCTAATGCAGCTGTTAAAACAGAGGCTGTGGATTCTGATCCCAGAAATATACCTTAGGGACCCCCCCAAAACACAATGTAGAAAAGCCCTCTGCACTCTTCTATTGATTGCAGCACTACTGAGAATAGTTAGAATCTAGAAACAACCTAAGTACCTAAGAATAGATGAGTGGATAAAAAAAACTGTGGCACATGAGCACAATGGAATATTATGCAGCTGTCATGAAATTTGCTTATACCTGGGTGGATTTGGAGATTATTATGCTGAGCAAAATCAGTCAGAGGTAGAGCAATAGACAAAATTATTTCACTCATTTGTGGGATATAAAAAAGATAGATGGTAATAATAATCAAAGACAATAGAGACGAGGGCCAGGAGGACCAGTCCCTGATCGGAAGCTAGTCACAAATAGAGGGGAGTACAGTTAGGGCAGAGAAGAACAATACGACAATGATAGTTGGAAATCATCATTTTGGAAAACTGGGTGCTGAAAGGAGATAAAATGTTATGCATGATACCCCTGTAGTAACAATATTGCAAAACACAGTGTCTAGAAGAAGGAAAGGAAGAGATAGATAGATGATAGATAGACGAAGAGAGAGATATGTCTGCCAGAGAGGCAATTATGGGGTAGGGATGGAGGAGAAAACTGGTGGAAGGAAAACTGGGGACACTGGAGGTGAGAAATGTGCATTGGTGAAGGGATGGGTGTTGTACCTTGTATCACTAAAACTTAATCATGACTATTTTTGTAACTGTGTATCTCATATTATTTATTTATAATAACAAAAGAATTTATTTTATTAAAACAAAAACTGAAGCTGTGTTCATTGCTGTGTTGCTATCTTGCCTCCTTTCAGGTATAAGTTCCCTCTCTTCAGCTAGTGGTGAAACCAAAAGTTTCTGTAGAAATTCTGGTGCAGGGCCCGGAGAGATAGCGCAGCGGCGTTTGCTTGCAAGCAGCCAATCCAGGACCAAAGGTGGTTGGTTCGAATCCCGGTGTCCCATATGGTCCCCCGTGCCTGCCAGGGGCTATTTCTGAGCAGACAGCCAGGAGGAACCCCTGAGCACTGCCGGGTGTGACCCAAAAACTAAAAAAAAAAAAAAAAAAAAAAAAAAAAGAAATTCTGGTGCTTTAATTATATCTCACTCTCTCTAAGCATAGACTTGTTTGTTCTGTGTTAATAGATAGAAATACACATGGAAGTTCCATATGTCTCTCTTTGATTTATCCAAATGAAATTCAAATATATATACTGATTGTTGGTCATGTTTCTTCTGTGATTCTTCTGCTTTTATTTTTAAGGTGCTAAGTGCTTTACTATGGCTTTAATTTTTACTTATTTATTTTTGTTTTTGAAACACCTGGCAGTGTTCAGGGGCTACTTTTGGCTCTGCAGTCAGGAATTACTTTGGCATGTTTGGGGAACCATAAAGGATGCTGAGGATTGAACTTGAGTCAGATAGAGCAAGCACCCTATCCATTGTACTACTTCTCCAACCATTCTATTGGTTTTTAATCTCTACTTACTTAATATACTTATAATCTCTCAAAGATTACACTTGTTATACTTGTGGAAAATTACTCTTTATTTTATCATTTACCATATAATAAATTATTGTAGCTTTTATTTTTGTATCGCATATAAAAATGTTCATGTCATAGGACAATGTCCTTCATGATGTTCTTGAACTGTCTCTTTTTAGTTAAACTCCCCTCTTGCAGATCAAAGCATCTCTAAAGCTCTTTAATCAGACAGCTCTATGCTTTCTCCATGAGGAGATAGAATGCAAATACAAATAAGTAAAACCCAAGACCAAATGATGAAAAGGGCCCAAATAACTCCCCCACTGCAATGTTTCTAAGGGGTAACTTTTGCCAGAATGTTGATTAGTGATAAAGCTAATTCTGTTATCACATGCTAATTTACATCCTCAGTGTGCTCACTAGTACAAGAGCTAAAGAGTAAAATGGCCCACAGACTGGTTTCTGTGTCCTTTAGGCGACTACTTCATACAGTCATAGCTGTACCCAGTGCTAGGCATGGATCTAGCCACTGTGGACAGGCATAAGACTGACTGTACACATGACCCCTTTCCTGTGTGGTTCTGATTGACCCAGCTACTTATTTGTCAAGGAGATGAATCCAGAGAGTACCCAAGATAAGGGGGACTACAGCATCATGTGGCAGACACAACAGGAAACAGAAACCTGACAGATGAAAGGTCTTCCCAGTGGGGGACTCACGAGGGCATTTCTTCACACAGGTGGCACCAAAGCTGTACTTCCCCTCTGGGTTGACATCCATCTGGTACGTGGTGGGATTGTAGACCATGAGCTGTGGGCAGGTGTCCTTGCATGTCGCTTCATCCCGGAATCTGCGGCAGGCCTGACAGGGATACAAGATGGGTCCAGGTGGGCAAGGACAGGCACTGCTTTGGTGCTATTCTGACACTCCATGTCAACTGCTGGCCTGGGTGCTTGGCTAGAGCAGAAAAATCTAGCAAGAGATCTATTTCCATGGTATGGGGAAGACCATTACTTTATAAGCAGAGTTTTTCTGACAGTTATTGATAGTTTAAGATGAGGGTACAATATAACATTTTAGTAAGTAATAAAATAATGAAAGTGTTCTTATATCAGGACAGAAACTATGAACCCATCTTCCCTGATAAAATACAAATCTTAGAATTTCTTGCCAAACCACCAATTACCTTAGTGAGGAATCTATGTCAAGAGGAAATATCAGAGCAAATATGGACATGGCCTTGATCAAAGGCTTCATGCTGTGCAAGAGGGTTCCCTGGGGGTGACTCCAGGCTCTGTAATCTAAAACCTTCTTCTTGAAACCAAAGTCTTTTAGAGTCCACCTTAGGAAATCCTTTTGCATAGCACCCCAAAGGTGTTCTGGTAGTCCTGATTCTAGAACTCAGTATTCCCAATTTGTCATCTCTAGGACTTCCAGGGGTCTCATGTTTTGTGACACGACCCTTAAGTGGAACCAAAAACAATGAGGTTTTGATCACTGACCTATAGAGTAATGGGACAATAGGGGCCCTGAAAGTTCAGGAGGCCTTCAAGGAGAAGTACAAACAACAAAGATTGTAGGATCAAAAGACACACATGTAGTTCCAGCTGTGCCCCAAAGTCTGTGTGATACAGATGGGATTTCTGACAGCTTTTAGGGACCTTTATATGTTAACTTTGTCTGTATAATGTGAAATACTAACAAACATTAGGAAGTCTCTGTCAGACACTATAATCACCCATGACAAACCACACAAATATAGTTTGTATGTAATTAGCTCTCACGCCCTGTCAGGGTCTTGGATACATGTCCTCTATGGCCCCCATGGGCTCCCTGGATATTTCAAGGGAGGTGTAGGTGAAAAATAACATAAACAGGGGCCTTATCATAAGACTAGGGGGAAACTGGTAGGACAGAGGTGTTATAGGAAGAAAAATTGTCATGGGGGAGCCAGGGTCAGAACTCCTGTGGAAAAAGGTTAACTTAGACCAAGGGTGGAGAAATGCTGATTTAGATCACGCCACAGAAAGATGTTTTAATGATACACTGTTGTTGAATAAAGAGATTAGGGCAGGAAGGTGAGATAGTTTTCCTAAGGTCACAAAGTCAATGGTGAAGACAGGATCATAAAAGTTGTGGCTGGGGCCCAGAGAGATAGCACAGCGGCGTTTGCCTTGCAAGCAGCCCATCCAGGACCAAAGGTGGTTGGTTTGAATCCCAGTGTCCCATATGGTCCCTCGTGCCTGCCAGGAGCTATTTCTGAGCAGACAGCCAGGAGTAACCCCTGAGCACCGCCGGGTGTGGCCCAAAAACCAAAAACAAAAAGTTGTGGCTGACATGGGAAGCATCAGCATCTATCACTAAAAATGCCACTGGATGAATTTCCCTCATGGAGACCTTCACTATCCCACAGCAAGGCTTGTTCAGGGCGTGGACCGGAGCCATCTTACCAGGCAGTCACTTTCACGGGGTCCCGTGCAGCCAGCGGCACATTGGTTGTGGCAACAGTCACTGGGAGACTTGCCACGGCAGCGCCCTGAACATTGTTGGGCGCAGATGATTTTGGTCACTGAAAAGGAACAGAGATGATGGTGAGGTGAAGAGTGGGATAGGAGGAAGGCTTGTCCACAGTGGATGGAAAATGCAAACACGGAGCCAGAGTGACAGTACAGAGGTTTGCTTGCATTGCATGCACAAGACCTGGGTTCAATCCCTGATGGTGTGGGGACTCGCTAGGAGTAATTATTGAATTCAGAGTCAGGAGTGACTCCTGAGCACTGCTGGGTGTGCCCAAAACTAACAAAGGACAATAACACCAGAACCAAAGGATGAATTTTGTGTGTCTCCAGCTTATTGATGTTTCTAAACATCAATCTGACAATGGAATTAAATCATATGATGCAATTCTAATCACATTTCTTTTCTTGCCCCTCTTTATTATTAATATCATCATCATCATCATCATTGTTTTGGACCACACTCAGCAGCGCTCAGGGGTTACTCCTGATTTTGTGCTAAGAACTTGCTCCTGGCAGGCTGGGGGGAACCATATGGGATGCTGGGAACCGAACCCAGGTTGGCTTCATGCAATGCAAATGCCATACTCACTGTACTATCTATCGCTCAGGCCTTTGGCCTCTTTATTTTTAACCATGTAGGAGAATGAACCAGCTTGAGTGCAGACTTTTAAACCTGCTAAGTCATGAGGCATGTGCTAGAACATATTTTGGTTCATATAGAAGTTTTCTTCCAGGAAGGAGTGTTAAAAGTACAGTCACGTCATGATAAAATTGAAGAGCTATCTATCCCCTCCCCAGGATCCTACAGTGGGATTCCTGCAGGAAAACCCCTCCGTAAAAACACTGGTCAAGTTTCTATAGAGGTGAGTACCCAAGGAACAGCAAGAAAGGGAAACAAAATAGGAGATGGAAGAACTCTGTAAGTTCCTTTAGTCAGGGAAATCTAAGGCTGCATAGTTCAGAGAAAGTGGTTGGTACCTAAGAGCCGACTGTCACTTAGGACAGGGCCCCAAACAGCCCATGTAAACGAGCCCACACAGTAAATTTGCCAGGCTGTCACTCACATGGTTGCTAACTTTTGGCCCCCAAATTAATGCCCTTTGGGATCTTCAAGGGGAAAACACAATAGGATAAGAGCACATGGAGGTGGGGCACATGCTAGAGTTCTATTCACTAACTTACAGTTCTGACATTTTTCCTTTCCTGAACCCCAGCAGCTTCCATTGGGACAACTGGGATCACACTTCTGGCCTAAAAAGTAGAAGTAATAATTAAATTCATATCTATAAATGAGCAAACAAAAAGAAAGAGAATACATATCAAGAAGCTGGTGCTGCTTTTATAAAGGCCCTGAGCAGTGCACAAGCTAGAAAGAAGTAACTGTCAAAGTTGTTTTATGGTTTGTTGGTTTGTCACCTAATTGAAAAGAGTGTTATAAGAAAAAGGATCCAACTATGTCCTGATTCTATTTATATTCCACCTCTGGGAATTAAGACAAAGAGAAATTCCTGACCTGCTTCAAAAGATTAAACCCCAGGCTCAAGATATAGAATTCAAGTTTGCTTAGGCTCAAAGATGTTTCCAGCTTCTCCACTGATGTATCTGGGGTCAATCACTTCATTCTCCTGTGCAGTGTTGAATAGCTGACTGGGTGAATCACTCTGAAGGGACTGTGCTGACAGTCACTCATGGTAAATCTGGACTCCTGAGACTGAAAGTCAGACAGCAGGCCACGCACCAGGGATGAAATACTATGTATCATACTGCCGGATACTTCGGTCTCAGAGTTGATCACACTGACAGGTATCTAGAACCTCAGCAATTAAGTTCTAAGAAATTTCTGGAAATAATTTCACCCGGGCAATCAAATTTTGTAGTTTTTATAAATGGTCTTCTTAATCTTGTGAGTTGTGTGCTCATCAACATTGAGAAATCTGAAGACCAAACTGACTATTTGTGAACAGATAAAAAGGGTGACTATCAGATTTGTTTAAAAGACATTGCAAAGACACAATCAACAAAAGGATTTGATGATAGGCCTCCAGCGTCTCCCCCAGTCAGGAATCACTCAAATATCTGGGAGAATGTGGACATCAAATGAAAGAGATAAAGGTTTCTGGTTCAGATGATAGCTGAACTGGAACACTAAAATATTCCTGATAGTTTTTATGAGGATAAGGAAGTGGTGGAGGAAAGAAACTGAGTAAAGAAGCACAAGTAATAAATATAGAAGTTTTAAAAGTAGCTTTGTCTGAATATGTTATTTTTATTTTTTGGTCCTATACTTCCTCATATTTTTAAAATTTCTAGTTCTTATCAGAATCCTTTATTGCTCCTGACAACTCCACCTCCTCTACAGTAGAAACTTAGACATTAGAAAAGGCAAGATTCATGCGCTATTAATCCATTTTCACTCTTACTACAATATAGAATAGCATTTTACTTTATTTCTCAGTCATCTTTGAGTGTCTGAGGTAAAATGAAGGGCCCCAAGTAATTTTTAATTGTAAGCTTCACTTTTTATTAGTTTAAAATAGAAAAAATATTAACCCGTTTCAAGGCAATCAGATAGAGTACAATAGTTTATTGTTATTAATATTTTTCAATTGTTCATTATGCTTTATAGTTATGACTTTTTCATCTTGATATTATAAATATTTGTCACTGCATCTAACTAGTATTACACATATACTCAACTTTTTTTTAATTTTTATTTTGACCAATGTGGATTAAAAATCTTTCACAGTAATTTTTTAGGTCATAGTAACATTGAATCAGAGGCATTCCCACCACCAACGTTGTCCTTCCTCCACCCCTGTTCCCAGCATGCATTCCCTTTTTAAGATATAATATTTGAATTTGATTAGTACGGTGTGTAAGAAATGTGTAATGGATTGATTTTAATTACTATTTCAATCCCAGCTCTAATTCTAAGTGACAGCAACAATAATATTACATTGTATACACTGGCAATTTTTCTAAGTACTGAATAACTTTGTCCATTAAAATAGCATTTGTCAACTTTTTTCCAGCTGTGCCTCTTGTTGATCTTGTTTTCTCCGTGTAGACCTCCCCCATTACCAAGTTCCACCCCATGGCCCCTAAGTCAGTTCATAGCCCCTTATTTACTTGATTTCTGCCTGGAATTTTCACAGGAAAATCCTAAGATCCAGCTTGAGAAATGTTGCATTTAAACACTTAACCCTGTTTTTGAGATTTAGTCAAAAAACAATAAATGAGACTAGATTTCCTTCAAGAAGACTTGAATAACCTGAAAACCCCTTCCAGGGGGTGAATTCTCTTTCATCAAGTCAGGTGTGTCCTGAATGTCTCTAGCCAGGGAATGCTAGAAAAGAGTAGGTAGAGGGGTGTGGTGATTTTATAATTTCCAATGTGACAAGATAAAGGCAATAAATATTGTTAAAATTTTGGGGGCTTCCGCATAGCTGTGTTCAGGGTTTCTCTTGGCTTTGCATTTAGTGGTCACTCCTGGTGGTGGTAAGAGATTGAACTCAGGTCAGTTACATGCAAAGAAATACTATCTCTCCAGTCCCTCAGCTAATTCATTACACAAATTCTTTTAATGTTCTTTCACTTTATATTTAACTCCAAGCAGCTAAATTATTCCGGGGCAAGTGTTGAGTCTTGAATTCTTCCTTTATTTGCTTGAACTGTTATTTCTTTGTGGGCATTTGATTTATTGGGTTTATTCCTATCTACACACAAATGTAAAAAAGCCAGTCATAAAGGACAATCACTGACTACTCATAAAGTCCCCAGAGAGGTCACACTCACAGAAGCAGAAAGTGGTTGCCAGGAGCTGAGTGAGAGAGCAGGAAGTGATTGTCAAATGAGTGAGAAAGAATCTCAGGTTGGGATGATGAAAACTTCTGACAATGGCTACACAACAAAGTCAGTGTAGTTAATGGTGCTGAGCTGCATACTGTGAAGAATTGGAGCTGGTGATGACTTCTTACTTTAAGAGACTAATAGACCGGGAACTCAGGAAGGGGAAGCTGAGTGGATCTTGGTCACTAAAAGCAGCTATTTAAAAGCTCTGAGTTTTCCACAGACAGATCCAGTGCAAGGACTGATCGGTGCTTCCACTCCCAATGAATCGCAGGAACCATTGGCCAAGGGCACTGGAGGAAATCTCGACAAACTGGCCAGTTTTGATAATGACTGCCATCGTGCGAGAAGTCCCAGCTCATCATAGAAAGGCAGTCTAGTCTGATCATAATGCTGGCAGACTGGTACGACCCCAAATTCAAGAGAGGAGTAAGCCAGAAGAACATCAAGCCCCCTGTCTAGTCTTGTGCGAGTTGGATGGAGAGTCCTGGGTGCTTCTCAACTGCTTGGCTGTTCTGTCTTCTGGATGAGAACCATGACCCAAAAGTGTTTTACTTTGGGGCAGACAACTTGACATTTTCTCTTCCTTTTCTTTTCTCCACACACCCCACATTGTTTGCTCGCCCCACTTAGGCACTGGGTGAGAGGGACACTGAAGAGCACTTACATTTACCCAGCTGGTTCTGAAAGTCCAAGGTCATGTTGCTCAGAAAGCTGTCATCAACGATGTCCCGCCACTGGATCGTATCCACGTAGCAAAGGGCAGGGTTGTTGCTGAATCGTACAGCACCTTGTAGAATTTCTACAGGAGAAAGGAAGCCAAGTGAGCAAACTTTTTTTGGGTTTTGGGCCACATCTGGTGACACTCAGGGTTACTCCCGGCTCTGGCGCTCAGAAATCGCTCTTGGCTTGGGGGACCATACAGGACTCTGGGGTATCAAACCGCAGTTCATCCTAGGTCAGCACATGCAAGGCAAATGCCCTACCGCTTGCGCCACTGCTCCAGCCCAAACTTCTGCTTCTTTGAACTCTCTTCAAGCATGTGTATATATACTCATATTCTACATTCTGCAAAAAGTACCAGAAAAAAAGCCCCTTAGATTTTCAGTGGTAGCAGGTGAAAATCGAGTCAATGACATCACAGAAAAACTAGGATTTTCTGTGAATTGTAGCTTTGGAGAATGAGAACATATAAAAATATGGGAAGGATTAACATAGTGCTAGGGCACAGCAGGAAGGGTGAGTGCACAGGACCTGGTGAGTGGGTAGCTTCAGAGAGGCTGAACACAGAACTAAAGGACAGATCACAATGTAACAAGGTCTTATAGTAAAGGAAGGATAGACAGCCAAGCATCAGAGGTAGGAAGGCTGTCAGTGCCTCAGAACATTTCATGGTACAAAAGGTATCACCATGTAGCAAGTGGAAAGAATCTATGTGTGACAGAGATGGCATAAACGCTGGGAAGGCAAAGATGTAATTGATTCTACAACTATTTCAAAATTAGAAACCATGGGACATGAAAAATCAGAGGTGATACAAAAATGTAAGCCTGAGAAAAAAGTATGCCACATCAGTGACATTAAATAAAACCTGGAATGGATGGCTTAGAGAATCAAAATACTGTTATGAATAGTGAGGGTTTTCAAAAAAGATGACCTCTGTTGGTTTCATACAGCAAACTAATATCATTAGAAGGCCATAATATAGGACAAGACTGGGTATGTACTGGCTGGTTTGTACATGGAATGTTGGTTGATCCTCACAATGATTCAATGACTATCTGGTGTCAGTGTAGATGTGTTAGTGACATTCAGAACCCCAAAGGAGTGGATGACATGTATTGAAGCACAATGTTAAAAGGCCAGTTCTCTGAAAGGATCTCTGAGGCTGTGGACAGGATGACATTCCTTATAATGTTGTTGCTAGAATGGAGAGCTCTTCAGGCCTTGCAGACAGAGGGCAGGTGCAAAGGTCCAGAATAACAGTGCAAAGGTCCAGTGAAGTTTCTTCAAAGAATGGCAAAGAGTCATGAGAGGCAGGTTAGTAGGTTAGAATGGGCCGACTTGTGAAGGTCTGGATGTGAAGTCCAAGGACAGCAGGATAATAAAGGAAAGAGGTTTACTTGGGAAGGGCCCAGAGTCAAGTGGCTAAAACTCTGCTGAGAACTGGAATGGAGAAAAGGGATATGGGGCTAAAGTAATGTGAACAATTGGCCTGGTTGCTCAGAAATGGAAAGTGAGCAGGAATCTGGGGTTATCTAAAAAACACCCACAATTCGCAACGATAAGAAAGGAGGTGGCAGAATTGAGGGTGGGGTCTAATGCCTCTGCCTCGTGCTAAGCAGACAAAAAGCACTTCAGACCACTATCACTGTATTTTTTATGTGTTGGTATTAAATCCAGGATTTCAAGCATGCAAGGCAAGTGCTTTGCTGATAAGCCATGTATCTACCTGGCCCTGTCCTTTTTTTTTTTTTTTTCATTTTCAATGACTTCTCTTTGTGAAAACAGTAGGTCAACTATTAATCAGAACATTTAATTAACATCAAATGGCCAACACTTAATAATTATGTAATAAAGGCAGGCAAGCTGGATTTCTACAACTTCAATACCAACACTAGACATCATGCTACAAGGAGAAATGATCTTTAAGAAGTTTATCTAAAAAAATAAAAAAGAAGTTTATCTGATTTAGTTAATTACTCAGCACCCTGGGGAGGGTGTTCCCAATTGTTATCCCCGATTTTGAAGGTGAGGAAACATATGTAAAAAGTGCTCTAGGGGTTGGCTGGTCAGAAATGGAGCCAGGACTGGCTGTAGATGTTCCCTTCATCTGCCTATAGACAGGTTTGCAATTGGAAGTGGGGATCAGGTAACTTCCTCTGAGGTAACCCTGTATTAATAGAAAAAAAGAATCATGCTCTCAGAGTACGGGAGAGGGTGGGAATCATTTTTTGAGGAGGGACACCCAATTGTGCTTGGGTTATTCCTGTCTCTGTGCTCAGGAGTGACAGTAGGTGGTTCTGGGAATTCAAACCAGGCTCATGGCCACTGCAGCTGCCTGCAAGGCAATTGTCTTTTCTTCTATATTGTCTCTCTTTTGACCCTTTTCTGACACTCCTAACCAGAAGAGCACACAAGAAGTAGGTGTGGGGGCAGAGATTTGGTGACACTTGGTGGCACTTTTCACTCATGTGAGACCTACATACAATTACTCATACCCTCTCTTTCTTTGTAAAGTGCAAACTTTTATTGGAAAGAAGGTCGTGAACATTCAGTGAGGTTGCAGTCTGGTAATCTAGCACCTCAACTGAAAGAGTTCAAAGGCACAATACACAAAAATTATCATGGTTTTCAAAATTCAAAGTCTAGCCTTTTCTATCTTTTTTTTTATAATAATATCTTTATTTAGGGGCCGGTGAGATAGCATGGAGGTAAGGTGTTTGCCTTCCAAATGCAAAAGGATGGTGGTTCAAATTCCAGCATTATCCCATATGGTCCCCCGAGCCTTCCAGGGGCAATTCTGAGCATAGAGCCAGGAGTAACCCCTGAGCACTGCCCAATGTGACCAAAAAAAAAAAAAAGAAAATCTTTATTTAAGCACCATGATTACAAACATGTTTATAGTTGGGTTTCAGTTATAGAAAAGAACACCCCCCTTCACGAGTGCCACCTTCCCACCACCAAAGCTCCCATTTCTCTCTTCCCCCAGCCTCTGTCTGTATTCAAGACAGGCATTCTATTTCTTCTCACAAGACCCTTATAAGTATACTACTAACAGGAGTTCTAATTTCTCTAATTGTATTCCCCATCCATAATGCTGCATATTATAAGATTCCTTCAGTGACCTTATATAAAGGGAGTGACAGTTAATCTCATTCCTTCTTCCAAAGGTCCAGGTTATAAAATTACAAGTTTATTCACATTCTGGGAAGAGCCTAGAGAGTCTCTTCCTAGCACCCTTGCCATTTCTTCCAACTCTCTGGCTATGTTTTAAGAGCATAGATAAACTGGCACTGGCTCACTCTTTTTCTTCCTGTCCTCTATGTTCATTGTAATTCTACTGATGTATCTTACAGCTGCACACAACGGGTGCATATTTGATAAAGCAATGAATGGTATTAATAGATGGTTTTACTACATCATCAATGCTTTTAAGCACACACAAGCCAGAGCCTGGTCTTACCCTGTAGGTTCGTCAGGGGCAGCTCCTGTAAGCCAGTCTTGTTGTCTACATAGTAGTTGGACAAGACTGATAAGGCATGGGTGTTTTCATAAAGTACATTTCCCCTGATGATCTGCAGGTTCTCCAAGGGTATCTTCTCCACAGTGTTGAGTGCGATGAGCACATAGCCAGCTACTTCCTGGATGGTCTAGGAAGTAAAAGACGAATATGATAATTTTCTATGATGGGTCTGAGTATCCAGCACACCTCACACTTTGGTACACAAGTGACTGAAAAGCACACAAATAGTAGTGGATATGTCAGGATTTAAATTATTCCCAGCACATGTCTGCTTTCTGAACTTTAGGCAACAATAAAGAATGAGGTGTTATATTTATAAATTCTGTAGCTTGTATTTTGCTTGGTGCTCAGTATACTAAGATTAAGGTAAATATTTTACTGAATTATTATGCATTGATCTTGCTTATTATGCATAGGTCTTGCATGCTTTCTTGTTTGAAGGAAGAAAACAGGAAGGAAGACTAAAAGAAACCCTTAAAAATGTTCTTCAAGATTAAAGTTCTAATTATCAACAGAGCTTCTGAGCTGGCTCTTCCCACTCACCAAAGACTACTCTAAGATATTAAGGAGGTTTGTAATATGCTTCTCAAACTCTTCAAGCTGGAAATTAGAGTGGGAGTATTTAAACCAAATAAATAGGCAAATTCCACATAGCAGAACGTTTTTTCCTAATTTATTTTATTTTTTGTAGTGCTGGGGACTCTAACTCAAGGTATTACACATGTAAGACAGGTGCTATTCAAGTGAGCTATTTCCCAGGCTCAGGGTTTTATGCTCAGCCTTTTTTCCTTGGTGGGGGTGGGGGTCAGATTACATGGAGCAGTGGTGCTTAAGGAACAGTGGTACTTAAGGAACACTTCCAGCAACACTTAACATATGGTGCTGAGGATTGAACACCAGGCCTTCTTAACACAAAACTTGGATTCTAGTACACTGAACCTTCTCTATAGCTCATCAGGACCTTTTGAAAAGACCTGGATGAGGGACTGCAATGTGGTACAGAGGGAAGGCCTAGATAACCCTTGACCCCAGAGTTCAGGGGGAAAGAAAGAAATGGGCAGGCAGGTGGGTAGGGAGAAGATGAGAAAGGGAAGTAATGGGTGCAGGGAGGGAAAGGGATAGGAACTTCAGTTCTACTGATGATGTGGCAGAGTATATTCTAAGCACAGACTCAACCCTGAAACACGAGACCTCGTGTTTTTTGTAAATGTAGATCCTAATTTTATAATGCACCTTTCAAGGTACATTATAGGGTGAGTAGGAGGTGGAGTGGGGAGAGCTGGTATGGGGACACTGGTCAAGGAAATTGATACAGGTAATGGGATTGGTATGAAAAAAAATATTATGGGCCTAACATTCAACTATCAATAACTTCATCAATTATGATTCTTTAATTTAAAAAATTTAAAGAAATTAATAGAGCCAGTATAACTAGCATTTTGAAACAGCTTGTAAAAGATTAACTAACACCAGTGTTGGATGGTGGTCGAATGCCCCTGTATTTTTATTTTTTTTTATTATATTCTTCTAGAGCTATAAGTCGATACTGACTGGTAAAGTGAACTTCTCATATAACTCCCATTTAGAGCTCCATAAGAAGTATAATAGCTGAATAACAAATGCATGTCATTAAATTCTAATAATCCTTTATCAATTTATATTCAGTTCCTTTATATTTTTGTAGAACAATCAAATTCTTTGAACTAACCTTTAAGAAGGAGAGGTCATAATTCCTTTGCATATAGGTTATTTCCAAATTCCCAAGGATCACCTCACAGTTGTTGAACAATCTTTGGAAACTCAGAAAATGGTCTTCAAAGGTGCCCAACTGGGTCAGCTTATTACTTGTGCCTTGGCATACTGAAACAAAGGGAAAAAACAAACCACATAAAATTCCAAGTAAAGTAGAAAAAGCATTCCTAGACCAACTAATTTTCAGCAGCTTTTGATGGAATTATAATTAAAGGTTCAAAGGCAAGTAATATAATATATTTAAGTTTATGTTTTAATATATAATTCATAAAAAATTTTATCCTTATAATGTATGAGATTGTTAAAAATGTTAAAAGTTCGGGACTGGAGAGATAGCATGGAGGTAGGGCATTTGCCTTGCATGCAGAAGGATGATGGTTCAAATCCCAGCATCCCATATGGTCCCCCAGAGCCTGCCGGGGCGATTTCTGAGCGTAGAGCCAGGAGTAGTCACTGAGCGCTGCCAGGTGTGACCCAAAAAACAAAAACCAAAAAAAAAGTTAAAAGTTCAAGGAAAAGGGGTTGGAGCAGTGGTGCAGAGCAATAAGGCACTATCGCTGTAAATGTAGATCCTAATTTTATAATGCACCTTTCAAGGTAGGTAGCCTAGGACAGACCGCGTTTCGATCCCCCCACATCCCACATGGTCCCCCAAGCCAGGAGCGATTTCTGAGTAAGCCAGGAGTAACCCAGAGCGTCACTGGGTTTGGCCCAAAGAAACAAACAAACAAACAAACAAAACAGCTCAAGGAAAAATAGTTAACAATACTATGAAAAATTTTAAGGCAAGTAGCCTCAAAGAGTTTCAGGTGGAAAAATATATAAAGTATTTGAAGAGTATATTAAATGTTGATTTAGTAACTAAATAATGAAAATTTTAATTTATAAAAAGAGTATGTCACCTCATTGCATAGCAAAAATATTGACAAATATTTTACACTCTAGACAATAGCTTCTGATCACAAGATTATACAACTTAAAAGTCAATGGCAAGAATGTAAATTAAAAATTCAACTGATGGTCATATAAGATGACACCCCCCATCACCAGTGCAACATTCCCACCACCAATGTCCCAAATTGAAATCCAACAACAATCGTGTTTGTAACCAAGGTGTTTAAATAAAAATATTTAAAAAAAGAAAAAAGAAAATTAATAAATTAATAGCAATTATTGTTTCTTTAAAAAATTCAACTAATGGCCCAGGGATGAGCTCAACTGTAGTTCCGTTCAAGCACACACAATTATAACTCTGGAGACCCTCAACACACTTGAGGTGATCCTGGTGTTTCTTGATACTACAGAGCCTAATTTTTGGAGCTGATCCCCAAATCCCCCAACACTGCTTGGGAGTGCCTTCCCCCAACTAATTGTCTTAACAGAAAAAATATTCCTTTATAAATGAACATAACAAAAAGCAAACTTTATTTAAATAAAACATTATTTAGAAAACAACAAGAATTAAAAGAACCATTGGTAAGACATCCACATAGTGGGACACACCAAATGTGTGTCTTTTGCATTGTCTGTGCCCCCAATGTAAACCCACCTTACCCCAGGGATGTAATTGTTTTACCTCTCCTGCTAGTACACAAACTTGGCAAATATAGCTCCCTGATGTTTTATTTAATGTATCAAGCTTAATAAAAGAAAATTTTAAATGAGGACTATGGAAATACACCTGGTAACCTATACTTAAAAATAAAGATCATAAGAAAGTCATATTTACAAACCTGGCTCTTTAAAAGGCATGTTTAGGCAAACATGGCCAAACAAAGAGATTTGGGGCTTTTGAAGCAGGAAGCTCATTAAGTAACTCTACTTTGAACCAAAATTACCCCAGGAGTGAGGAAATAATGGCTTCTGGCTTTGGGGGTGAAATCTACAACTGGCCCGACTCTCCCATTCTGCAAATGTGTCAGTATAGTCAGCAGCAAGTGGTTAAATATGAGGCCAAAGTCAATGGCAAGCACCTTTTTTGGGAACTCTTTTTGAATTTATTTTTCTATTTTATAGATTTCTTTTTTCTCTTTCATGGGATTTCACATCATCTGACCAACTATTTCAGCACAAGCTCGGGTGCCATATAACCAATTCAAGGCATATACACCAACATGAAATGTGAAGTACTCTTCATGCCTTGTTTCCTCGATGGGGTGGGGTTTTTTCTCTTTTATTTTCTGTGGCCCTATTTGGGGGTGGAGAGGACTCACATATGAGAACTGACCAGATGGAGCCTCTGTCTACTGGCTTTGGGGCAACATGACTCTGGAATTCTTTCAGCGATAACTGGGGTCAACCTGACATCTCCATTCTGCTTTCATATAGAGTATGGGCCGCTTGGATTGCAATCTCAAAATTGGAATAGTTCTACAGAGTTGGCTGCAATGCATGGAAACGTAGCCAAATGATTTTCCAAGTCCCCTTTAAAGACTCGACCAAAGTTGGTGCAGGATTTTGACAGTAAGACGTGATTTTTGGGTGGCACTCAATGAAACAGACTGTTTTCTTAGAAAACAGACTCTACCTCTTAGGTGTGCCCAAGTGTATGCCACACCCCTCGTGACCACTGGGTGAACAGACTAAAACATGAGTTTGGAGCATATTTCACAAAATGTTTTTCAGTATACAGAGATAACAACAAAAAAGTAGCTTTTCATTTTCAGTGATCAAATATAATTAATAGCTTGTTAGCTTCTTTCAGCTAAGCAGCATACCCTCAAATCTGATTAATAAATAAGCTGATCAAAGCAGTATGGTATTGGTAAAAAGAGAATTTCTGACCAAAGGGTCTGGATAGAATATTCAACAATAAACTCCTTAGGATTATGGTCAAATAATTTTTGACAAAGGAGACGAGGACATGAAGTGAATAAAGACAGCCTCTTCAACAAATGGAGCATAGAGAAATTAAAGCTGGATACATATATCACAACTTACACAAAATTCAACTCAAAGTAGATTAAAGGTCTTGGCTGAAATCCAATTAGCAACATGTTTGTAGCAATAGCACTTAAATAAAGAAATTATTTTTTTTTATAAAAAAGACCTTGAGAAATGATCAGAATTTAAAAAGAAAATAGGCAGACGATCCAAGATCTGGACAACAAAGGAGTTCGATGGCAAAAGCTAAAAAATCAGAACCAAAAAATGGGATTACATCAATCCAAAAAGTTTGTATGTCAAAAGAAACACAAGATAAGACTAAAAGACAGCAAACTGAGTGGGAGAAAATATTTTCACTCAACACATCAGATAAAGTATTAATATCAGGATATACAAAACACAAAAATTAACATACTAGAATGTGCATGTGACAGATGCTAGGGGCTTTTTAAGGTGCCTATTATTTGAGCTGGTCATGTTCAGACCAGCAGATAAGCTATTCAGACATTGGATGTCAAACATGGCTACTTCTGTAAACATTTTTATGAAGCAGAAAAAGAAAAATGTCAGAGCAATAATACAGTGGGAAAAGCAGTTGTCTTGTAGGAAGCAAATCCAGGTTCAATTCCTGACACATCCAAACCAAGTTAGGAGTGATCTCTGAGCACAGAGATAGGAGTTTAACCCTGAGAAGAGCCAGGTTTGACCACAAAACAAAACAAAACAAATAGAGAAAGAAAGAAAGAAAGAAAAAAGGAAAAAAGAAAGAAAGAAATGAAGGAAGTAGGGAAGGAAAAAAGAAAAGAAGGGAGATATGGAGAATAAGAGAAAGGATGATAGACATTTAACCATGGAAAGCTCTACTTTCAGATTCTCACTTTCAGTCACTCTTCCACCTGCTTGAGGCTTTCCCGTTAGTCCCATATTTTTCCATCTTTTTCTCTCTTTTATTATCAGAATTCCAATTTAATAGTCATTCCTTCAGAAAACTCTGTTTTGAAATCAGATTCAAAATAAATAGTCTACTTTATAGTAAATATATATCACTCTACCCAGTGTTCTTTCCTTTCTAGCACTAATCACATCTTCAAACATTATTTGTGCATAGAAATAGGGACATATGTATGTTATTTGTTTATTCATGTGGAGAAAGATGGATTTTATAATACACTGTTGAATTGTTGGCTCTGATGCCTAAAAAGATATCACTGAATTGATGATTTAGATTGTGGAGAAAAGACTCTGCCTTTCTTGTTTCTGTGTCTAGTGACAGGGAGGAAGTAGGACATCTTAAAAGATTGTCAGTCCTCACAACTTTCTGGTTGATCACATAATATCTTTCTAGCCTAGGTAATATATCTGACTAAAATTTAAAAACTAAAGGAAATTTCTTCCCACCCACTTTCACACTGAAGAGATTTCAGAAATCTCAAGTCAGATGATACTTCTATATGGATTTTAAAACATTTACAGAAAAGATAGAGTTTGACAAGAGGTTTCATTATACCAGGGCTAGCCTTTTTTGGTGTCACTGAAACTATATTATGTGGCACTTTTAAATGTTATTATATACATATAAACTACACAAAATACAAAGAAATATAATAGAAGAAAATGCATCATTTTGTTAACAAAAGTCTTTTTTATAAACAGTGGAAGTCCGTTTTTTCTTCCTCATAGTTTCTGCATCTTTCAAATTTTCTATAGTTATATTAGCTTGTAATAAAAATTACTGGGAAATTTACAAAAAAACCTGCATTTTATAAGGTCAAGAGGAAGATGTTTTATTAAATATATTTTGAACAGAGAAATGGTCATGTACAAATGTAAGATGCTCAACATTTTACAGTATTCATGTTAAATTGCTTAGTGAAAAGCTTTTAAAGACTGGAAATACTTGAACTACATAAAAGCACCAGAAGGGCAGAAAATTTTTCATCACCTTGTATTATAGTTTCAGATAGAAACTATGATACCTTGCAAGGACAGATGAATTCCAAATGGTGAATGAACTTAAAGAGTCTCCAAGTTGCTTTATTTCTCTCCTAATATAGAAGTATACTTTTCCTAAGTTGGTTTGAGAGAATAAAAAAATATCTATCCCATAGAACAGTTACAAGGTATAAAAATAGTACTAGACTAGACCAAACTTATTTATCTCACATAACAGTTTGCAATAATAAGAAGTAGTAAATCTGTGTTGAGTCATTTAAAATAATTGGAAAAACAATAAAAGTAAGTACAAAGCAGCATTTAAATTTTCATTGTGGATTTTCAAAAAGGTTTTTTAAAATGGGGAAGCCTCATTATAATTGTATTTTCTTTATTTTCCAATTCTATTTTTATCAGTAGCCCCTTATATTTTATTTCATAACAACAATTCATAACATAAAGTATTCCCAAATTGTAGGTACACAAAAATAGCTGTCAATCTGAATGTGAATCTAATATCACAATTAAAAATTCACATATTTAATAAGTACTGTAAAATATTTAATAAATCTCCCTGAATATACTGGAATCAATATGTCAGACTTTGGCAAACTAAAGTAATTATCATTAAGTTAACAGGTTGAATATTTTCAAAGTATTTTATTTTTGAGTTGAGAAATAGAATAAGAAAATTGGCTGCTTTTCATTCCCATGATTTTGCTCCTAGTCATTAAAATAATCTCAAGGTAAGCATTTGATTTTTTAAAAAAGAGGACACTGAGGAGATATTTTACAGACTATGTCCACTTTTCAGCGACTTTGCTACAGTTTTGAACACAGAGAGCTATTTTATAAGGGAATATGAAATATGTTTCTGTGATGTGACCAAACATTTCTCAGAAGACTCTGATAGCATCATCACAGGGTGACTTCCAGCAATGGACCTCAATCCCATGTTCTCACTGGTTAAGAAGACTAGCTTGATGCATTGGGCAGGAGAGCTGTGGGAAGTGATGAGATCATGAGCAGTGAAGTGCTTCACAAATCAGATAATTCTCTAACAATAAATATGTCCAACATTGGACTTAGACTAGAGGAGCATTCATAGCACTAAACTTTTCCATCTGATTCTGTCCATGTTTCTTTGATACTATTAGTGAACTATTTCCATTCCACCCCCTGTAGTTCAAAAAGGACAAACTATACTCTAAAACACCAGATTTGATGGAATGTATTTAAGTATGAGAGTGCTTTAAAAATTTAAATTCTGAAATTATAAATTACTTTCAGTTTTTATAGCACATTGTCCAAAGGAGAAATAATATCATTCTAGTGTCCTAACAATGGAAACTGAAAATCTTAATTCACAGAGATGGTAATCTATTAGACTCTTTGATAGATAGTTGAATGGCTAGTAAATCATAAATGAATTTGACATATTCTCATACTATAAGAAATTTATTTGAACTAATGAAATACTATGCAGTCATTAGGAAAAATGAAGTCATAAAATTTGCCTATACATGGATAGATATGGAGACTATTATGATAAATGAAATGAGCCAGAAGGAAAGAAATAGACATAGAATAATCTCACTCACTTATGGAATATAAGAAAAATGAGAACAGTATGATAATAATACCCAGAGACAAAGAGACAAAGGTCAGGAAGTCCACCCGATGGTAGAAACCTTGCCATAAGAGCTGAGTGTAGCTAGAGTAGAAAAGGGACTACTAGGATAATGATAGATAGAACTAATCACTCTGGGCAAGAACTAGGCTCTGAAAGAGGAGAAACTAGCAGGCAAAGCACCCCTCCATTAACAATAGAGCAAGCCACAGTGTCAGAATGGAGGGTAGAAGGGAGAGAGAGAGAAACAGAGAGAAAGAGAGAGAAGCAGTTTGCCTGCCCTAGAGCAAGACAGGGGTGTAAGGTGGGAGTGGGAGGAAAATGGGAGGCATTGGTGACAATGATGGGAAGGACACGCTGGTGAAGGATGGTGTACATTGTATGATTTAAACCCAATAATGAACAATTTTATAACCATGGTGCTTAAATTAAGCAATTAAAAATAAGTAAAATAAAAATTTAGAAAGCACTGCTTTTTGAGTACCTAAAATGTGCCCGGAAACACGCTTTGTCTTGGCATCCGATATCTCTGACAATATGTGCCAGACTAAAATTCCTGGTAGAAAATGTATAAATCAGGTCACATCTCATAATCTACATCAGTTTCTATATAGTCTCCAAGTTATGATAATTGGTCAGAATATGACCCGAGTATTCCTTCACAATATACAATGCTTAATAGAATATTGGAATTTGTCTAAAATCTCTCTGTGAAAATATAAACAGAAATGGATTCAGTGTGCCTGGTTTTTCCTTTCTAGAGTGTAAATTCCTCCTTTATGGTCAGGGGCCTGTTTTTCTAATCTTCTACATTTCTTACTCATGTCCAGGGAATTTCTCACCACATATAGACATACTTTTAGAGTAGATAATGCTATTTCCTTTCAAAAGTTTTCAGGCCATTTAACTGCTTATATATATGATAATTTATATTATATTTTATTTATTATATTTTGTGATATTTCTTTGCTTCTGGCCTATTTCTTTGTTGCTTTCTCAGATTAGTACTTGGATCTACCAGTGAGGGGCAATATAGAGACAAGAATTAGGTCAGAAGTTGAGCTGATTGATTTCCCAAACTCTTCCTACATGGCAACCTCTTTCTTGGTCTGCCTGCTACCTGAATGTGGAGGAATGAAGGAGCCACTTTCTCATTGCCACAAGAATTATAGAAATTTGTAGGCTCACTGGGCTTGTCTGCAGACACCACAGAGAAAGAATACTGACATGAAAGAAGCTTGATGGAGAGTGTAATGGGCTACAACAGGGCTATCATGGGGCAGGCTGAGGGATAGGGTAAGTCAGGAGAAAACAGGTGGAAACAGGAAACAGAAATGCCACAAAAAAGATGGCATCAAAAGCAGTGTTTGAATGAGGATTTGACATTGACTGGTTAGAGTCCAAATGCCTTGTACCACCATCTTTCATCTCTGACTGAACTTGGTTCAGCAAGAACTGTAAGAGAAAAACAGGAGATCTGGTAGGCAGCATTGTGAACTCAAGACTCAGTATGCCTAACCCCTCAGCACCTTGAGTGAAAAGTTGCATTTCCTCAACAGCTGCCCAGAGGACAGCTCAATTCCATATCCAGAAGCTGCTTTTCCTAGACACACCTCAGAGCCTGTTCCCAGCAACATGCCATTCAGGTAAAGTGAGGCATAGATGAGTGATGAGATTGCTCTCCTCTTGACTCAGCCTCCACCTATCCCTTCTGTTTTACATTCTGCGTAGGTCCATATGATTCACCCCTAGTTCAAAGGTGGTGTTTCCAATTCCCTATGTGGTCCTATGGCAGTGTGTTTGTTGGTTGCCTTTCCTCCAGAAGGCATTTAGAACACCACAGGTGTTAAGAACACCACAGCTGGTGGAATCCTTATCCCCAGTGCTAAAGTGGACAACTCTACCTTTGCTCTATATTCTGCATCTGTGTCAAAAGATTATTTCTTTCCACACTCATTCATTTTTTTAAAATTTATTTTTGGTTTGTGGGTCACACCCAGAAGCAATCAGGGGTTATTCCTGGCTCTATGCTCAGAAATTGCTCATGGCAGGCTTGGGGGACCCTATGGGATGCCAGGCTTCAAACCACCATCCTTCAGCATGCAAGGAAAACACCCTACCTCCATGCTATCTCTCTGGCCCCACACTCATTCTTAAATTTATTTAATAAAGCAATATAAAGACAGTCACCAAGAAAGCATAAATAATTATTGCCGGGGCCCGGCGGTGGCGCAAGAGGTAAGGTGCCTGCCTTGCCTGCGCTAGCCTTGGACGGACCGCGGTTCGATCCCCCGGTGTCCCATATGGTCCCCCAAGCCAGGAGCAACTTCTGAGCGCATAGCCAGGAGTAACCCCTGAGCGTCACCGGGTGTGGCCCAAAAACAAACAAAAAAAAATAATTATTGCCTTGATGTAGCAAATTAGCCCACTGTATAGATGCATAAATGCAGAAAATAATCAGAATATTGCGAAGTCACACACTACAGCGATGCAGAGACACAATGGAGAGAAGAATCCCTAGTTAGGAAGAAATACTTGATAACTTTTCTTACCAAGCAAGTAAAAATAGGACACTGAAGGTCAGGGTAGAAAGGAAGTGGTCTCCAGATGCTAAGTGCCATGACCTTACCACTCAGTCCCACAACTGACAAAGTAAGAAAGTATTTTTGCCATTTCTCTGCTTTCCCCTCTGTATACTGTGCTATTATTCTACTTTAGGAGTACAAGTCATCTTTTTGTATTTGTCTCTCATCATCCATTGCAACCAGGTATTCATTCATTCTTATTTTTAAAAATTTCTGGAAGAGATTTGAAATTTGCAAGGAAATAAATTTTCAGATACAAATAGTCTGGTTTCTGTCATTAATAGTTTTTTTGCAAGCATGTCTGCAGAGAGACTCTGGGATATGGTGACAGGACATGTCCACTTCTAACTCAAGCTGGTCAAATGCTTTTAAAAAACTTTTCTTCAAATTGCCATGTTTAAAGAGACTAACCTCTCTCTCATGGCTTCAAGGCCATCTCTCTAAATAAGCACACATCTAATGTAGTTTACCCATGAGCATTAGAAATCAAGTATATATAAACAGCTGTTCCTTCCTCCCTCTAAAAACCCAAAGCAAAGGACAATAACAAAAATCTAAACAAGGGAGCAATTACTAACTGGCCAAGAAGAGGCCAAGACACGAGTGCTTCCTTCCTCCCCCAGTTCCTCTCCCACCCTAACTTTGCGGCACTTGCCACTGTAAGGTCAAGTCAGTTCATCAGCTAATCCGTTTGTTCTGAGTTCTTCTGAGGTTCTACTGTGTGAAGGGTCCTAAAAGTGGCATTCACAGAATTATAGAAAAGTCCAGAGCTGGTGTGTGTGTGTGTGTGTGTGTGTGTGTGTGTGTGTGTACATGTGTGTGTACGTGTGTGCATGCGCCGGATCACAGAGGGTTTCCGATGCTTCCCAGAGAAAGGGTAGATCAAACATGGAGTTCCACACTACCTCCACACATCAAACATGGAACTGTGTGCTTAGGAAGGAGTAGAAAAATAAAGCCAGGCTGTGGGGATGCCAAGGAAGTCCTCTGATGCTACAGGACCTTGGAAAATAAAGGGACTTGGCAAATGGGGTGGGATGTGTGGAGGTATTGAGCTCAGAGGGATATTTCTAAGCCACTTCTCAAGTCTGAACTTGATCCATGTTACTTTGGGCTGGAGTTGCTCAGTGTATATGTTACCTATTCTTTTTGCTGCTGGGACAAAAAAAGAACACTGAAAGAAAACCATCCCCCTAAAAAGATGAAGGCCAGTGAGCAGGGTTTGCTGTTGCTTGTTATCACGTTACAGAGAATGTCAGGCGCTCAGCAGTAGAGTCTGAACCAATACTTCATCTTTATGTCGTAAAGCATTTGAGAAAGAAGAACAGAAAAGTGGTGAGAAGCTCCCAACAGAAGCTCATCAGCAGAGTGATGAGCAATGGCACTTCGACTGGCACCTACTAAAAATGTTGAGAGACAAAGGCACTGTGCTTACAATTGGCTGAAATACTGAGTATTTGACTTTCTCTAAAAAACAAGAACTGAGGTCTCCTGGGAAGATCCATGAGACAAAAGAATCCCTGGTCAAGTACCTGATAGGCACAGGCCGGTTGGTATCAGTGAGATTGAAGTCAGATGTGCCTCAGGTCCCAGCAGGGATGAATGGCTTCCTTCCTCCCAAGCTCTCTCAGACACCGACCCCTCCAGCCCTTCTGCTTACACTCCAGTGTGTGTCCTGGCAAGAGGCCAGGATCTTCTGCCACCAGGAGAGGGACAGCTGGTGCTGACCAAAGATGACCTGCCTGCCTTGGTCACAGGGCCGAGCTTGGAAGGAAGGCAGCTGGGCCTATATCTGACCAGAAGGCGCTGGCCTGGCACTTCATACTGAGGAAGCCACACCTAATGTGTGCTTTGTAGGAGAATTCCCTCAAGAGAACTCAGCTTGCTGCTCAGAACATTTCCTCCTCTTAGTACTTTTTTTTTTCTCAGTAAGTAAAAGGCCTTGTCTGACCCTTGGGTGGTGGTTTCATAGCACAGAGTTGGATTTGTGTGCTCTGTGAATGCACATGTTTTTATTTAACAATTGTCTTAAAATGAAAATTTTTCCCCCTGCTCCTACTTTAATATTTTTTAAGTTTCATTTGAAAACGTGCAAGAGGAACTTGTAGCGAAAAGAAAGAAACGACAGATCTTGACCTGATTGGGTGCTGGGAGGGTCTTTCCTTAGCTGTTCTAGGGGCACACAGGCTGGGTTTCTTCCCCCCCCCCCCCCACACACACACATACACACGCCTGAAGAGATGGCCCTGAAAATGGAGAACCAGCAGCAAATGGACTCAGGTAAAGTTCAAGCCAAGTTTCTGTCACAGAAGAATATTCACTTTGGCTCAGGCCGCATTGCTTATAGCACATGGACTCAGTGAGGAGAGCTTCTCTGTTAAAAGTAACAGTTCTCAGACAGGACCATCTGGTATCAAATGGGTCCAGCAGCTGAGAAAAAAAGGGAGTAGATGATGAGAACCAGAGTACCCTCCATTCTGCCTGCCAGAAGTCTAAGATAGAGCATCTGGAACATCATTTAGAATGTTCCAGAGCAGGGGCAAACAAGCCTTTCCTGAGCCAAAGCAAAAGCTTCCTGTGTGCAAGTGTAGACTCTGTGTCCCCACTATTCAGTTCGGCTGTTGGAGTTCCAACAACCACAGACAATGAGATGGAATGGCCTAGTCTATCCCATGTCAATGAAATCTTACATACAAGAATAGGAAGGAACCAATCCAGATCTGACCCAGGGGGCTGAATTTTGCCAGTTTTCTGTTAGAAGAAAGTCTATTAGGTACTTGGGAGTATATGGCCAGAATCGCCTTTAGTTGGTATTTTCTACAGAGGTCCTCAAACTTTTTAAACAGGGCCCAGTTCACTGTTCCTCAGACCATTGGAGGGCCAGACTACAGTAAAAACAAAAATTATGAACAAATTCCTATGCATACTGCATATATCTTATTTTGAAGTGAAGAAAAAAATGGGAACAAATACAATACGTGGCCCTCGGGCAGTAGTTGAAGGACCACTGTTAGAAGAGAGAGACTGGTTAAATATTTCATTTCTTCCAAACTCTTGACTTTTGTTTGATACCATAAACAAGGAAAGGAACAAGGTAAAAGGAGCCAAGATGTGAAAGCAACAAAGAAGGCTCAGCCAGGATGAAGAACTTCATATTTTGTCATGAACTGAAGATAGAAGATGCTAACAATGAACATGACATACAGGCTCTGGGCAGTTTTGAGAGAGTGTGTGTGTGTGTGTGTGTGTGTGTGTGTGTGTGTGTGTGTGTGTATGTGTATGTGCATACATTTGCGTTCTGTGGGAGTGTTGAAGTTTGAGGCATTTTGCACCTTTAGAACTAAATTTCCAACTCACCTTTCCCATTCCCATAACATTGGGGAATCCTAGCTTCCCAACTTCATTCTCCTCTCCTGTCCTGCGTGATCAGAGCTGTAATTCTGCTGAGTCTGTAAATCCACCACTCTGGTATTTACAATTCTGCTTCATAATCATTCTTTATATTAATCTAAAACACATCTTCTGGTTGGTTCTAGGGGCACACAGCCTGGGTCCCCCCTCCCCCCTCCTGAAGAGATGGCCTTGAAAATGGAGAACCGGCAGCAAACGGACTTAATGTACGTCTTAATATAGACACAAGTTAATTCATTTCTACCTTCAGCTCTGCAGATACTTGAAGGCAATGCTTACTCCAAACACAATTAGTTCCTCCTCCTCAGGCTCCTGGGAATCCACGTGTGTGGCCTCCTTTCCCAGTGACTTCCTCTGGAAAAACTCACCATCCGGCTTCTTGGGACCTGTGGTTGGCTATTGAGCATGCACACTGGTTCATACTTGGGTGGCGAGAGTATTCTCTGTCTTACAGCACTTTCTGTCTCTTTAAAGAATGTCATCTGAGAACAGCAGATCTTGTGTTTCCTTTGGCTTTCCTTTAGTTTACTATTGCAAGAAACTCAGCAATTCTGTGAAATTGCTGAATATCGTGGAATTACAGAAATATCTGTGCTAGCACTCTATGCAAGTTTTCAGCAGGCTCTATTCACTTCTCTAATAACGAATTTGGCATTTAATAATTAATTTAATAAATATATGGCATATTCACAAGGCAAATTTCATATCTCATTTTCAAGAAATTTTTCTTCACTTTTTCTCTTATGTTTTTACCTTGTTTATTCATATTTTGTAATTATCATGTTAAACACCTTTCTTAAAAAGTGCAATGACCAAGGTGAATCTCTTCCACCATCACAGTAATTCTGTGTCAAAGCTTACTGGACAAGATTTCTTTATCTGAACTAAGAGACCATTTGAATGTTTTCCTCGGGATGATTAGAGAATAATTATCAGGCACTACACGTGGTGCTTTTGATTATCACAAGTGTCCTTAAGCACGCAGGTACAGTTAAAGGAGGTTACAAGAACGCCCTGCGCTATGTGAAAGCTCTGTTCTCTCGCTTTGTCTAGGAGATCCTGGGTAAATAAAGGGGATGGAAGTTGGGACCGAAGCCAAGTACAGCTCTAGAAACCACTATAATGAAAGCTATTTACCCCCATAATATGTCTAAGCACCGAACCCAGCCTCAATCATCACTCCAGGACATGGGAAATCTTTTCATCTGTTCTTGTGCCAAGCCTGGCTTCCCTGGCTGTCCCATTCAATCTGACAGAACACGTTGCTAGAGATAAAGTCATTCTTGCCTGGCACCCTGAGGCTCTGCATGTCCCGGCAAAGCTGGAGCCCTGTGAAAATGGTGTCCAAGGGCTTTCGATAGTGGTAGGCCTAGGAATACTACCAGGGATATACTTCTATCTGTAATCTAAAGCACTTTCTTCACTTGTTTTTGATTCGAAGAAAATATGCTTAAGGCCAGTAAAGAGAAGTAAAATCTGTGTCCTGTATCTTCATGAAGCTCATCCTTTGGCTGTTTGCTCTGGAATAGTGTCAGATATTTACAAAGGGGGTGGTGGGGTAAGAAGTTCTTCCTGAGGGGCTTCTGGAGAGCGTCCCAGTGAAGAATTTCTGTTCTCTTGAATGACCATTCAAATCAGATTGTTTTTCCTGAAAGCTGAGAAAGTTTTCTACACAAGCATTTCTTTGTAAGCTCAATTAACTTTTACAATAATTTGTGCTTTGAGTTTCAGAAATACAGATGTTGTGTGGGTGGTGGCAAGAGTGAGGGGGTGGAAATGGGCGGTGGAAGGGCAAGACTAGTGATGTCTCCCCTGTGGAAAATGTGGGAACACTTTCTTTTATGGGAAAAGCACATCAGGCTTTGGGGTCACTGAAACATCTGGAAGGTTTGTAGAACAAGTGGAAAAAGCATGGCTGTTAGTGAAGAGGAGGCCCGACTGGGTCTTCTCCCAGCTTCCTGACCTCTTAATGAGACCCAGATCGTTGTGGCAAGGGTATCTGGAATTGCAGTTTTACATTTGAAAACAGTCCAAAATCGGGTAGCAGAACCAAGCTACTCACCAGATTGCATCTAGCTAGTTCAATTTGCAGATGAAATGCAAGACCAAAAATGATACACAACAATTCAAGTCAATATGGCTATGCCTATGGCTAAGGAAGTCTTCTTACTTGACAATGAGTTTTCACTAGGGAGTGGCTCTTACCATGAGGAATATGCTGGTGCCCCACGTCCCCTTGCTAAGTGTATTTGATTATTGTTTTGTGTTGATTTGAGGTTAAATGAGGGTGTTTAGGTTTAGCTGGATATTTGTGGTTATTTTATAGTATAATTCCTGAGTACACTTTATACCCTCAAATCCCACAATGTTAATGAATGCCTCACACATCCTCCCACAAAGAAAATAACACTTGTGACAAATACTTTACAGCTTAACTTTGCAAATAATTTAGACTTCTAATTCCCATCTAATTCCCACCTACCTTTAAATCATTAAAACATTAGAAACAATAAGATAACTACAATGGTTCAGGCTGTGCATTATGAAGGTACTTGTAATATCTGAAAACATGTGGCTTCCAGCACTGAGAATACTCCCCTTATCCTTTATCCAGTGAGCATTCATTGCTGGTCCAGTCCATGAAGGCTGCCTATTGGGGTAGTTCTTGGAACTAGCTCTGGGGCCACCATGACTTTAGCTCAGGCAACTTATGGCTCCTGACCTAAGTCAGGAGTCTCACTTTCTTCATCTGTAGAAGGAGGATAAGAGGAGGCTGCCTTGTGGGGGTGAGTATTAGGATTGAATCGCTACTCTCCGAAAAGCAGCGACTGACACGCATTGTCATTATAATCACCAGTCCTGTCATTATAATCAGAGTGTTCCAGGGACCATACTGAGTCCAGGGACTTGGTGGCTATACTCTTCCTACCTTACAACACTGAAAGTCCAAGAGGAAGATAACTGCCAGGTCATGGAACGATGTAGCACAGACGTGCAGCTGAGACACTAGTTATGAAGGTGGGCGAATCTTGATACTTGCCCCAGTCCTTAAACAAGGCAAGATTTGATGGCAGTCATGAAAGGGAGCAAATAGGGACAAAGGAAACTTGAGTCACTGATCCACTGTGTGAGAGCCTTGGGGGCTTTTGCAAGGAAAGCTGATAAGAAATTCTACTTAGCTGGACAGAGTCTAGTGGGAAACAGCTGTGACAGTCAGGCCAAGGGTGGTTGCAAGAGTCCAGTCCCTGAGCCAATAATCTTCAGATTCAAGAGAAGTCATAGACAAAGTTGCAAGAAAAGAATATGCTCACAGAATATGTTTTCACAACACTTGCTGCTTTGTGAAGAAAAACCGGAGATGGTCGTCAGAAGTAGTCATATCTATAAGAGCAAACCAGAGATAATGGAGATGTTCTGCACCTTTCCCCACCAGTACAGATATTTTGGAAGGTTGGGCTAATGCAAGAGGCTCCTCTGATGATGAAAAATAGGTAAAAGAGATTCCTGGGATTTATCTGCACCATTTATCACAGCTTACATACAAATCAATGTTCTTCTCAAAGCCTTAATCACCTAACAAACATCAGCACAAGTCCTGCAAGAATTGTTACTCCAGAGCATGGAAGTAGAGGAAGAGCCAGCACCGCTATGCTGGTATGTAGTACAGTTGGTGATAAGCTCTGCTGTGGAATGTCCTGATGACACTAACATATCCATCTAGAGAACTTATTATCTCTGGTTCTGCAAGTCCATGATGAACTTCCTCTACTTTAATCAGAATGATGAGGCATGATAAAATGCCCAACAGGCAGCAGAATTTGTACCTGGAATTGAGAACGGCCATATTTTGTGGCCATTGCTCCCTTTTTTGTTGTTGCAATGATCAGGAGCTGTTTGTTTGATTGTTGTGCTTGCACACTCAATTTTCAGGCTACCTGGGCTGGGACTGCACATCAACGAGCACATGGTTTTGTTGTGGCATCTGGGACTGCACGGACTATGCCAGCAGGACTGAGCTTGGAGATGTGAGACAATGCCAGAGAGCAAGCATCTAGCATCATACCAGCAAGGCCAAGTACTCTACCACAGAGTCAGACCCTTCAGCCTCAGGAGACATTTGCCTTTCCAAGTACAAAACTGGAATGTTGGAACTAGTATTGACAACAAGAAATATCAGAACCTAGATTACAAGAGATGACTTTGAGTTAAATCTAGCTATGAAAAGAGGAGCTGCATGTCCTTGATGGTAGCTGGCCTTTCCCCCCATGGCTGTGAGTGAGAATAGTCTAGAAATTGAGGACTTTCAAGAGGTGAAGGCTTCTAACTTTCCTTTTAGGCCCCAGTCACCTAAGGGACCCTCCATGACTATTAACTCACAATGACAATCCAGATTGCCTAGGTTCATAGTTATTCATAGAAGACCGGCTATAATTTTCCAGGTGTAACCATGAAATATCACAATCAACATTATCACTTTAATATTTAAGTTTTCCATCTTCAAAACTGAGAAATATATGTCAGAGCCAAGCAAACCTCCGGTGCACCCGTCTCCAGAGCCTCATGACTAATAAAGCACTCCGTCTTAAGTTTTAATGATTTAATCCATTTTATATCCAATAAGTTTTTACAAAATCCTCATAGAGATCTGATGTATGCTCATATCAATAAAACATGCTGAAACAGACCTTTTGTATTTATTTGAAGCTGCGCAATATGTCACACAGACACTTTATACCAATAACACAGGGGGAATTATCAACAGGTCTGGACATTTTAAAACTATGAACCAGAGCAAAATACTTTCCCCTGTGATTTGACCTATGGCTTTATTGTTGGGATACACTTACTTTATATACATATATGTGTATATATATATGTGTATATGTATATGTGTGTATATGTATATGGAGCCAGGCACTGATCCAGGGAAGGGGAGATAAAGAAGGTATGGTAGTTGCCCCTTGCAGGGAGCTGAAAGGAGGTTCTGTGGGCAGGGCACTGAAAACAAATTGAGGGAACACCACTGACTGAAGGTATGTGGTGAGAAAAGGCTAAGACTGAAAATACAGGAGGTACAAATAAAACTTTGTCATGAGAAAATATAAAGACTGAAGACTTGTTTCAAGAGTTTGGGAACAAAAAGGTGATGACAAAGAAATGTGGGCACCTGATCTCTGTAGTGGCTCAGGTTCAGGTTAAGGCCTCAGGGATCTTAGGAAGAAAATTCAAAGTTTTGTGCTTGTTTCAAAAAGATTACTTAGTAAATTGCTATCAATTCTTCCAAAAGGTGAGCTCAGATCTACTTTTGCTCATCGTTTCTGGACAGTAAACAGCCTCTAATGTGGACTGAAGTGACTTGAATGTTCTGAACTGACCTTTTATAAAATAAAACTGAACTAAAACTGTCAGTCTGAAAAATATCGTTTAAGAGCACAGCATGAGCCCTATCCTCCTGATACGTTTTCAGTACCCAATACAGCATATACATTAGAATAGGATGGCAAGGAGCCATCTACCCAACATAGACTTCACTGAGGTCAAAGTCTCAGTCAAGGTCATCACATTACCTGGACGACAAATGCACTTAGGTAAGTGAGTCACATGTAGCATACACATGACAGCATCATTTAATGCCTGTTTACTCCAGTAAGAGGAAAGTTTTAATATTGACTTCAATTAACAAGTCATTCAGAAAGCTTGATGATTTAACAAAAGGCAAACATAACCCATTGTGCTGAAAATGTTTTCTAATTTCCAGACTGTTTGTAATTCTCAAATTAGGAGAGATGAAGTGGAGACGGGGAACAGGGCAAGAAAGGGCCTTGTAATGGATAGGAAGATAGAGCAACAGCAAGTATGGCTACTGCCAGCTGATGACTAACTAGTACAATTGAAAGTTCTGGAAGGACAGAGCCTTTGTGACTTTTCCATAAAGATGCCTAAGACACCTTCTAAAGGTCGCAGAAACACCACTGACTGAGCAGAAGGAAGGCACGTATTCCCATTGAACCTAAACATGCTGGCTCTCAAATTCTGGTTTGGGCAGTCGGGGGAGTGATGTGCTTTTTGTACCTCAGTGGGAATGCATTTGTAAGGAGGCCAGGGCAGAAAAAAGCCTTTTTATTTTTCCATGAAGGTATATGAAGTGTGTGTGTGTGGTGCTGGTGGGGTGGGGTGGGGGGACTCACTTTGTTTATGGTATCTGAGTCTTTTGTTGTTGTTTTTGGGGGACTCTCTGAGCTGCTCAGGGGTTACTCCTGGCTCTGCATACCTGGTGGGCACAGGGTATGCTGGGGGGAGGGGTAATTGAATCTGGGTTGCATGCATGAGGCAAATGCCCTACTCACTGTACCATCTCTCTGGCCTCTGGCATCTGAGTTTTATCTCTAGATCTACTCATAGCAATAACATCTATGCAGTCTCAGAGGCCTGGCATTAAGCATTTTCCAGAGAGGACAGTGTTCAGCTGGGGGCTGTGTTACCCTGCACAGTTGAGATATTTCCCGATGTTGTAACACTTGGATCTGGTTTGTGGAATCTTCCCTGCTTTCAAAACAGATGACCTCTCACTAGAGGATTCACTTATCTCGTTCCCCCTGGCCCTGTGAACCAGCCCAGCAAAGTCCTAACTTGTAACAAACAGGCAATTCACTCCAGCAGAAACTAGTTATCTAATCTCCCAAAAATGACACCTGGCAAGCTTCTAACTATAAAGCCAGTTGATTCTTCTCCATCCACATTTCTTCCAACAGGCAATATTGATAATGCCTTTTAAGTAAAAAACTACCACAACCAATGGAAAATAAAAAAGAAAGAATAATAATGAGATGAGGCCTGATGAGCAGCCTCCACTCCTCTTGATGAGCATTTTAAGATGTGACAACAATGTTCTGAAGAGAACAAATAAGCAATCAAATGTTTATTGACCCCAATATGTGGCAGCCCCATTTCTGTGGCTGAGCATACATAGGTCTCTGCCTACAATATAAAGCTGGATTAGGAAAAAAGACACGACGCCTCTTATCAACAGCTGATTCAGATGGAAAACTGTGTATTGGGCTTTCAGGTGGGTAATTTCTACATACATGTCCTCACTATTATCAAACTTTTTTTTCTCCACTAAAGTAAACAATTTTCAAATAAAAGAATGGGAGTGATTGTCAAACCAAGAAACTACTTCCTCTGGTCATTAATAAAGTTGCTCAATAGCCATGTGTGAGCTGAGTCATTCTTACAGAATACCAGAAGGCAGATGAATAAACAAGTTCTTCCTTTTTCCGTGTAGAAAAGAAATACACGTGTGTAGATAGACATGCACGGGCAAGCAAGACACTCATACTTCCGACATTGGACCGGAAACTGCAAAGAGATTCATCTAACCTGTGACCCTTATACCAGGTGGAACAACATAGGACTGATAAAAGATGGACCAACACAGGAGACAGAGAAAGAACAGTCTTGTACGGGCCCAGTTGGATGGCCTTGTTCTATCTAAACTTCAAGAAACCAAAGCATTTCCCATTGGTCTCTCGCATTCCAGTTAGAACCCAAACCTCAGTCAATCTGTACTTTAGCAACTCATCAGAAGACTTCTCAAACCTTGATTGGTGTATAAATGACAATCTACATAGTGAAGATATACATTCAGACATTAGGGAGCCTAGAAGTGGTTGCTGACAATGATGGAGCATGTCTTTTGGATAGGTGAGGCTATTCTAAGGCTAACATGGAGAGATTCAGGGCTCCTGAGAATGAGATAAGGTGGTTGTAGTCGCATGAAGATGCATGTTAGTACTATAAATGCTGAAGACAGGCAAGGGAGAAACATGCAGCAGATGCAACACCCAGAGATGGTAGCGGACTGTTCTTGGACCCTTTCCCTGGGAAGTTTCTGTGAAGTTGTTAGAATAGAGACAATTTTCTGATGAAATTCTGATGAATTTCTGATAAAATTTTCTGATGAAATTGGGTAAGAGGGGAAACAAACTGCTATTCTCTGTGAGTAACATAGGTTGCTAGGATAGGATCTCTTGATTACATGGAAATTCTAGTGTCTAAGCAAAAAGAATCATGTCTGAAGCAGCACAATTTCCATTTATTTCCCTTCAGCAATCTTGACGTCTATTTCACAAACATACACACATATTGGGTTCAGTGTGATAAATTGCTACGTATACAAATTGTGGAAAGACAACCTAGTCATGTAATTAACAAACCTATCCCCTCACACTGTTGTTCTGTGTTTGTCTGTGTGTCTATGTTGACAATGCTTAAGATCTATCCACTTGGTAATTTCAAGTTTAGCAACATAGTATTATTAAGTAGGAACCCCAGACAATAATTTTTATAATCGAGATAACTATAAAAACTTAATTTTTGTTAAAATTTATGGTATTATGTACAAAGTTACTATTCCTCACCACCCAGTAAGACCCTCTCCCATGACCCCTATGCCATCTGCAGTCTCATCTTTATTTACCCCCCCCACACACACTACTAGATCTCAGGTTTTTTTTTTTGGGGGGGGTCCACACCTGGCAGTGCTCAGGGGTTACTCCTGGCTCTATGCTCATGGTCCTGGCAGGCTTGGGGGACCATATGGGATGCTGGGATTCGAACCAACGTCCTTCTGCATGTAAGGCAAACGCCTTACCTCCATGCTATCTCTCCGGCCCCATGATCTCAGTTTTGTAATCCACGGCAAAAGTTTGTTATCATTTGATGTGATCTATTCCCTGGATACTTTTCTATATACAACAGATGAGTGAAATCATCCAGCATGTATCTGTTCCTTTTCAATTAATTTTATTTAACATGATATATAGTACAACAAACTATGATCTTTATTTTTGTTATAGCATAGTATTCAACTGTGTACATATGCCATAGATTCTTTATTTATGAATCTACCATTGGGCACTTGGATTGTTTCTCATACGGCAATAGTACTAAGTTCTGTACTGCAATGAACATCGGTGCTTAGTTATCGTTTCAAACTAGTATTATTGTGAAGAAGTACTGAGATTTATGAAAGTTCTATTCTTATTTTTTGAGGAATTTCCATACTGTTTCCCAGTAAGGCTGGGCCTAATTACATTTCTACCAATTGGGAATGAGGGTTCCTTTCTCACCACATCCCTGACCATAGCTGTTTCCAGACTCTTTTATATGCTTATTAGGCCATTGTATGTTTTCTTTGGTGGTGTCTGCTCAACAATTCTCCCCATTTTTGATGAGATTATTCCGTTTTTGTTTTCTTTGTTGAACTTTGTGACTACTTTATAAATCTTTGGTATCTGTCCATATTTTTATGTTATGTGAAAATTTTTTCCTCTGTGGCATATCTTTTTATTTTAATTTGAGTTTTCTTTGCAAATAAAAATATTTTAACTTGAAGACTGTAAGTTAATATTAAAAAAGATAAACTAGGAAATAAAAATATTTCATATTTAATGTGTTAGAAAAACACTGTAAAAATGAACATTCTACCTAATGATTGATACAGATTCAATGCAATCTCCAACAAGATTCAAGGCCTTAGAACAAAATCTACTAAGAAGTTTCTGGAAGCACACAACTTCTCAAATAGGCAAAGTAACTTAGCAATACTAAGACTGAGATATTGCATTTCTTGACCTTAAGTTTGTTTTTTTTTATAAAGCTATGATAATCACAACTGTGCTGTTCTGGAATTAAAATAGATTCTCAGATTAATGCAACAGAATTGAAAGCCCAGAGATTAAAACCTTAGATTTACAGACTGTTGATCCATGACAAAGGAGTTGAATGCACAAAATGAAGCAATGAAAGTCTCTTCAACAAATGGTGCTGGAAAAACTGGATAACCCACTTGCAAAATAATGAAGTTGAGGCTGAAGAGATAGTACAGTGGTTGGTGGATACTGACCTTACACTTGGCTGACCTGGGTTTGATTTTTGGGAGTCCCCCAAGCCCTGCCAGGAGTGATCCATGAGCATTATCAAGTGTGGCCCGAATAGAAATGAACAAAAATGTATCTTGAACAATATGTCATATCACTCACAATCACTCCTTTGATAATTCAAAGTGGATTAAGGACCTCAAGATTAGACAAGAATCCATAAAATACACTGAAATAAACATAGACAGAAATTCCAGGACACAGACCTCAGAGTTATCTTCTGTGATTTGACTCCAAAAGAAAGGGCAATAGATAAGTGGGAACAGATGAAATTCAAAGGGTTTGCATGGCAAAAAAAAAAAAAAAAAAAAAACCCAAAAAAACAAAACCAAACAAACAAAAAAACAAACCACAGAACACAGACATTTAAGAAATACTACAAATGCAGCATAGGTATAGGTATAAGAAAAGAAAGATTATGCTTTACAGACTCTCAGCAATTTCACTCATAACTCAACAAAAATGATTAGACCTTTACACTGTGTGAAAGAAAAAATAAATAGCACTAATTATAATTAGTTGAGAACTCTTTCAGAAAGCTCACAATCATGAACTAAAATTTAATTCTGTAGCTTTAATAGACCTAGAGGATAAGATATTCTTCCAAAGGTAAAACTAATGAATTTCTTTCTCTCAATGATAAACATGCTAACATTTTATTTGTAAAAGAGTAAATTGGGGTTGATAGCAGCAGTTTTGTTTCAGTCACACTCTACCCACAGATATATGGACTCCTGGTTTCTCTCCTTAATTCTGGAGGGAGAATTTATTAAAATTTTAAATGAGATAAAAAAGTTTGAAATAAAATCTGAAAGTTATACTCTATCTTTCCTAATGAATATTAAGTGAAACTATACGCTCAATCTATCTGCTAGTTTGCTATGAAGAAAAAAATCATGACAAAGATTCTGTGCCATGTTTGAGGTGATTTCGATGATAAATAAACATTTATTGCTTTCATATTCAGCCCTAGAGTTTCATGCTCTTCTAGGAGCAAGGGGAAGCCAGATCAGAGTCCTCAGTCTCGAGAGCATGTACCCCATTATTCAGAATAAGTGAGTGATTTTGTGGTACCAATGCTTGCGGATTTGAAATGTTTGAAGGGTTGGCCCGTTTTTCTACTGAACTTGCTAGTTCCCACTCATTGTAGGAGTTCATTGGGTCCTTACAGGATAACTAAAGGTAAGGTGTTAATCCTTCCAGACAGGTGCTGACTTGCTTCCTAATGGATTCTTTGGTTACCTATATTGTCTATCTTGCCCTTTCAGTTTTGACAAAACTAGAAGCATATCATTCTGAGTATCTTAAGAAGACAAGTGATGGATTGATTCATACATATTTCACTTGTGCTAGACACTTAACAGTGGAAATATGAAAATGTCATTATAGTGTATTTCTCCTTTGGGTTTAAAGATGCTAAATGTACATGACGTCTTTCTTCCCAAGTTGGGTAGGATGCTACCTTTTCTCCATTTTTTAGGAGATCTCAAGCAATTATGTCTTTCATGGTCTTAGCTCTGATGTCTTCATCTAAACATCTGCTTGGTTTTCCTGTTTTCAATGTCCAATCTTTGAAAATCCAAGGACTTACCCTTTACTAGTGGTTTTTGCATAACCAAGAAATCACTCCTTATTATTGAGCACACACATTTACAAACTTGGAGACTAAGAATTTTAATTTTCTGAATGCTTTACTAAGGTCATACTTCAGAATAATTGGGAAAATTATTCAAAGAACTCTCAGAAACACCACTCTGAACTGCTTTTGGGATTCAGAGGTTCTTTTATTAGGGTAGGCATGCTCACAGGGAAGTTTCATCTTATTCATACCACTCTATCTTAGCATCAGATGTTCTCCAAATGCAACAACCATGGCCAAAAGTTTTCTAGTTTTTAACAAACCAGCCTATTTGTTAATTTTCTTTTTAGCTAAACTATAACAGACAAATATGAGAGTTGCAAAGTAGGTTTCCCCAGAGGAAATGCCCTCCCTCCTAGCTAGCTACATTTATAGTGTGGGATGGGTGTTATGGCATCTCATTCATCCACATCCTCATTCAATAAACATTAACTGATCTAGAAAGGTGGAAAGCAAACCTCTAACCACATCCCTATCCCACTTTATAGACCATTTAAATCAAAAGCAAATAAATAAGTTTCCTACTGAACTTGCTGAATAGTTAAGTCATTTGGAAGGCATTGTTTTTATGGCAAACAATTTGAATATAATAGCAAGCAGATATCTGAAATTATTTTCCTTATCCAGATTGCCTAAAAGAAAAATCAGGGCCTTATTTTTAGAAGTCCCACACATTGAAGAACTAGTCTTAATGCCTGTATTCTGGCTTAGTATCTTCTTTTAGTGTCAGCTTTTGGTGTCACCCTCTATGATTTTAGGAATGGCCATGGGAAACAGTTACATTTTTCAGGAAGGAAACAAATCAAAAAGAAGACATGTTGGTTCCCCATGTCTCCTCACTGTTGTGGCTCAGTCACCCAAAACCTTCTTGTTTTTCTGTAAGTTTTTTTTTTTTTGTAGTAAACATGATTTTGAACTTCTTAAAAACACTAAATCTATAGAAAGAGAAATTATGTTGATTCTAACTCATTTCAGGTATGGGCTGTTTTCAACATGCCACTTAGTCTTCACTCAATCCTTTTCTTTATTAAAAGTTTACAAAAGGAGGAACTGATGTAAACTATGACATTTGGCATGGAGTTAAGGTATTTATCTTCCATAACATTAACCCTAGATCAAATCCTTGGTATCACATACAGTCCTCCACTTCCAGAGGTTTACTCCTGCTTACAGAATCAGGGGTAGCCATTGTTGCTATTACTGACCAAACAAACAAAAACATAACATCAGTCAGTTGAGAAAGGCAGAAGCAATATTGACACACACAAGTCCGTCTGAATCGCTGGCTTGTATGGTATTCAAGAATCCCTGCTGCTTCTTTGGCATTAGAGCCATATTGATGAATCTGAGAAAGCTAATGCATGATTGAAAGGTTAATTAATGATAATTTTTCATTAGATTTCCAGAGAACACACTTATTGTTAATAATGAAAAGAGGAAACTAGACAACTAAAGAGTTGAGGGCAATCTAGAATAAATGGAATACAAAAGTGTTTTAGGTGGATTCCAGCTTGCTAAACTCCTTTGAAAAACTAATTTGTTTGTTTATAGGTCAAACCTGACAGTGCTCAGGGCTTACTTCTGAATCTGTGGTCAGGAATTAATCCTAGCTGTGCTTAGGGGACCATATAAAGTGTTGGGGATTGAACCAAAGTTGGCCACATACAAGCAGCCCTTTTACTCCATGTCCTATTTCTCTGGTCATGGAAAACTTTTTTGCAAGATACATTAAATTAGACAGCAGACTCAGGGTATGCAGAAGTTCCACGTGTAGTAAAGAGAAATGCCCACAAAAGACGTGCGGCAACACTTCTCCACTTAGGCGGCAAAGGAAAAGGAACAGCTCTGTGTCTGTCACACAGCTAATGCACTCTTAGTCACAAGAACAAAATGCCAGTAGAGAGGAACACAGACAAATCCTAAGCACTAGACATCGAGAGAAAAGCCAGACACAAAAAGTGCAGGTGGAGTGTGTCAATGACATAGGAGACAGAGCTTGCTGGCCTGGACTGAACACTGGTTTCAAAAGGGTGCTGGAATTGCATGATTTGATTTGTGCACTCTTCTGACTTCATGTCATACTTGAGTGGAATATATTATTGTTGTTGTAGTTTGGAAGCCACACCTGATAGTGCTCAGGGCTTACTCCACGCTCTGTAGTCAGGAATCACTCCTGTTGGTACTTAGAGACTACCTGTGATGCCAAGGATCAAACCCAGTTTGAGGGGCAAAAATTGTTTAAGGGGGGGAGGGTGAGGTGGCGCTAGAGGTAAGATGTCTGCCTTGCAAGCGCTAGCCAAGGAAGGACCTCGGTTCGATCCCCCGGCGTCCCGATCCCCCGGCGTACCATATGGTTCCCCCAAGCCAGGGGCAATTTCTGAGTGCTTAGCCAGGAGTAACCCCTGAGCATCAAACGGGTGTGGCCCAAAAACAAAAACAAAAAAAAATGTTTAAGGGGAAAAAAAGGTACTATGTGACTTGAATATGCCAGTTAACTTTATTGTGGCAAAAACTGCAAAATGGAACAAGGAAAGCTTCTTCAAGTGGTGACAACTGGTCAGCCACATGCAAAAAAGCGAACTCAGACCTCCATCTAACACCATGCACAAAGGTCAAACGCAAATGGATTAAACATCTTGATATCAGGACTGAAACCATAAGGCATATAGAACAACACATAGGTAATACACTCCAAGACATTGAGACTAAAGGTATCTTTAAGGAGGAAATGTCACTCCAAACAAGTGGAAGCCAAGATAAACCCATGGGACTATATTAAGCTGAGAAGCTTCTGTACTGCAAAGGAAATAGTGCCTAGGATACAAAAGCCACCACAGAATGGGAGAAACTATTCACCCAAATCCCATTAGATAAGGGTTAATATCTAAGATATACAAGATGCTGACAGAACTTAATAAGAAAAAAATAATCTGCCCTCTCACCCCTCCCCTAGTCTCCCCTCCCCATAAAAAAAAAGAAAAAGGAAAAAAATATAACTCCATCAAAAAATGGGGAAAAGAAAAAAAAAGGGGGGGAGAAAGACATTTCCTCAAAGAAGAAATACAGATGGCCAAAAGACACGTGAAAAATGAAAAAAAAAATCACTAATCATCGGGAAGATGCAACTCAAAACAACAGTAAGGTATCATCTCATGCCATAGAGACTGGCACTCATCACAAAGAACAAGAATAATCAGTGCTGGCAGGAATGTGGAGAGGAAGGAACTCTCATTCACTGCTGGTGGGAATGCGTCTAGTCTAGCCTTTCTAGAAAACAATATTAATATTCCTCAAAAAACTGGAAATTGAGCTTCCTTGTGATCCAGTAATATCACTCCTAGGGATATACCCTAGGAACACAAAAACACAACACAAAAATGCCCTCTGCACACCTATGTTCATTGCAGCACTATTTACAATAGGCAGGATCTGGAAGCAGCCCAGGTGTCTGACTGACACCAGTTGAGTGGCTAAAGAAACTGTGTAACATGTATACAATGAAATACTATGCAGCTGTTAGAAAAAAATGAAGCTATGAAATGTCCTATACATGGATGGACGTGGAGACTACTATGCTGAGTGAAATAAGTCAAAGGGAGAGAGATAGACACAGAATAGTCTCACTCATCTGTGGGGTTTCAAAAATAAAAGTGTACATAATACCCAGAGACAATAGATATGAGGGCTGGAAGAACTGGCCCAGAATATGAAGCTTTCCACAAAGAGTGGTGAGTGCAGTTAGAGAAATAACTACACCAACAACTATCATGACCATGGTAGTGAGTGAGAAAATGTCTCAAATACAGGCAGGTGTTGGGGGAAGAGAGATTTGGGGGCATTGGCGGCGAGAAGGTTGCACTGGTGAAGGGGGTGTGAACATTTTATGAATGAAACCCAACTAAGAACACGTTTGTAATCATGGTGTTTAAATTAAGAAATTATTAATGAAAACTGGATTAGAAAGAAATTTTGTTAAATGAACTTTCAGTTAAATAATAAATGTAGTGAGTGAGAGCAACTCATTCCCTAAATAGTCTGACTAATGATGACACACTCTGAGAGTGTGCTAACTTACTCAGGTTTGTGATGATAAACATGCCTAGTAGAGGGGTATCCAGTGAATTTGTTAATCTCTCGAGACACTTTTCCTGGACAGTTCACCTACTTACTGTCCAGTCAACTTCCCTATTGTCTAAAAGAAATCTTTAGTCGGGATCACCTAACAGCTTTCCTTATCTTTGCTTGCAGGAGGATGGGTTTGGTTTCATTTTTTTCACTTAAACCGTGAGGTCACCAATTTTTGTAAACAATGTTTCTAATCCAAAGGCAAGTAAAAAAAAAAAACGATTTCACACACCTATCCCCCTACAAGAAACTCAAAGGGAAAACTCATGGAAAGGTCTAATTAGATTCACTATAAATACAAGACATATCTCCAAAATTCAGCTCTTGTTCTGTGAAAACATTGTTCTTTGTAAGTTCACAAAGTTCAATTCTGATGTAAACTTCCTTGAATATTTTATTTTTGACAAGAACCCCAAGGTGATTTGACAAGAATCTGACTTGGGAGGGGTTGGAATTGGTCCTAGGAAACCTGAATAAATATTGGTGCCCGAGCTGAACTTGACATTCTGAATCACTTGGTTGGTCTGGGTGCTTCTGGAGGCATAAGTTTTAAAGCTCCAGATGAATCCAAATTGCTAGGAGGATAAGAACCATAGCTCCAGAACGATGCTGCTAATAATTCCTTTTTATCCTTTTTCATTTGAAACCTTTTATTTGATTAAGAATAAAAAGTATAACCATTCTGGAGTATTAGAAAATAGAGAAAAGTATTATATCATAAATAAAAATCTATATCTTGTTACTCATAAATAACTATACAACACATTAATATTTGGCTTGTCCTTTACTTATGTTATATCTTGAGACTTTTCCATGTGATGTACTTCAAAGATATTTGTATGATTTTATAATAGATTTAATAACATTTAATGAACGAGTTAAGAAATAATATTAAAACATATTTTCTATTTTTATTAAAAGGAGCTATTGGCTCTGAGATAATTGCATAATTTTGTTCTTTTCATAATATGCACATCAAATGATTTAAAGTATTAATATATGGGTTTATGTTTCTCTCCCTAGGACATTGCCAAAAAAAGAAATATATTGCTATATGCTATACATATACATAAGCTTATGAGAAAAAAATGAATGAAAATAAGAAAATACTGCAACTTTATATGTTTTATGTTCCCATAAAAATTGTCAAAATTACAAAAATGCCCAAACTTAAAATGTCAAGAAGGACAATAAGTGTGTGTTTAACAGCATGACTCTTCTAACTGCATGACTGGCTGTGGGTAAGGACTAGATCCTACCAGGATTATGGCAGACATACCATGTATAGACATACCATGTAGAGTACTGTCACACCGGTTCTATCTTGCAGTGGTGCCGTTTCATTACTTTAGGTTTGTGGGATACGTAACATAAGCTATCTTTAGGAAGTCTATGTAATCATATTATTGTGCTATCTCACATTTAAGAATTGCTACCAAAATTTTGGTAATGGTTATCAGTCTTCAGAAATTCCTGGAAGCCCTCTTGAGGACAGTGGCCTATCAATTAGCCCCTGACAAGTACATAAGCAGAAATAGGCTCACAGGCTAACTGCCTCTCCTAGAGAATCTCCCCAGATTCCCAGTTGCTGCTCTCAGGACCAAGAAATTCATTTATTTAGTCTGTCATTTATGAGAGCTTCCTGGAACCTGTCTCTGTTCCTTCTGATTTCATTCCTGCAATGTCTTTCTTTGCTGAAGAGCTGGCCTGGTTGACCCCGGGATTGTGTAAGTAGAACAAGGAGTGACTTCAATCAATTCTACACTCCTCGAGGAAGGCATACAATTCTCTGTTTTAATGACAGCGAGCGACGTGCTGCGATGTGTGTGTGAGATCAATAGTGTGTTCATGCACACGAACACAGCATTTCCCACGTCATGGGGAGCATCTCCAGTTTTCTGGAGTAGAGCTAGAGGGACAGTTTTTGAAGAGGCCATTCTCTTTAGGACTGGGGCAGGAGAACTGGAAGCCACTTCTGGTGACATCCAACTTTGTGGTAGGACCTGAGGGTTCAGTGTTTCAGATGCTCTGGGAACCATCTGGTTCTAGGGGCCAAACTCGAGGCCCCTCTGAGCCATCTCCCTGTCCTGGAGGCACAGTTTTGAGCAGGATAGTATGTTATTATCAACAGGACCTGTTATTATCTTCCATCAACAATTTGATTATACAATTAAAATGATCAAGTCTGATACCTATCTTGGAAGACCATGGCTGGCATGCAGGAACGTCTGCTAGTTTCTGTAAGGTGGCTGAGGGAGTAATAAAAGGACTGACACGTGATTGTAGCTCTAAACTAAAATGCCAGCAACTTTGGCCAATTTCCAAAGCCCTTGGGGCAATTTTATAGTCTATATAGGATTATCAGGATATCATATTTCAAACAATGTTCATATCCAACGTTTCCTATTTTCCATTTCGAGCAGCAAGGTTGAGAAGCATATAGAAAACGCCTTCTCATATTTCACAGGAGGCTCTGGATGCAGATCAAGTGGCAGGCTTTCAGATTTGGATCTGCTGCAGCCCTTCCTTCAGGCTTTCTGCCAGGGAGCCCCCAGGTCTCACTCTGAGGCCATGTCTAGACGAGGCTAAAACCCTTGATTGAAATTGACAACCACCAACTAATCATCTGTTTGTTTTGACCCCAAATTACAGGTTTGAGCAGTGGACCCTCCTATCAGCTGCCATGTCACCTGGTGTTGTGTTATGTCATCTCCACGTCTGTCACCCACCACGCGGGGCACTGACATCTCAGACGGATGCATTCAGATCCTGAAAAGCTGGAGGAAGGAAGGGCAAAAGAATCTGCAGGAGTCAAGATGAATCGCCCTTACATTAATGTTGACATCATTGTGGAGCATGTAATCCTCAGGAGGCCTAGAAACTGTCTCTGAGAAAATTTGGTTTGTGAATAAGAGTGAAAAGTCAGCTGTACGACATGGCTCTTATGCCTTTTCCCAACCTGGGAAGGAGGATGTGGAAGGTCTGTGAAAGAATTGGATCTACTTCCAATTCTGTCTTGTATGGGTTTGAGCATGCCAGCCATTCTCAACCACTTCCTGTAGCTCCCCCCACCCCCAACTCAGCCCTGGATGCCTCTTTGGGTAAATGAGATAACAAGGACAAAGGCTTTTAAGCAAAGGACTTGGCCCAGGCCTCTGCATATCCCAGAGTAACATATCATCATGCCTATGCATTTCACCTCTGTCCTGTTTGTTCCCTTTCATTGGCACGATCCAAGATTTCCTAAATGTGGGATTTATATAGACATGGTGAGTGAACAGAAAAGGCCCTGACTTTCTGTTCCTGGATTCCACAAACTCTTCTCAGGTTAACACTTGTCTATTCTGATTTTATCATAATTTTTCATTTTTTAACTCTGCATTAAACACCTAGCACCCTGAGGCAAAATCAGCTCAGGTGCATCTCTAGTTAGAGATTGTTTTCTTTAGGATTATATCCAATCTACATACTAACAATATTTGAAGTGTTTTCTTGACCACATTTGGAGTGATTTTAAGCCAACTGATATTTCATTATGAGCATTTGGAATAGTAAGATTAGTAATGCCTATTCAGTGTCATTCTAAGTCAGTGGCAATAGCAATCTGAGGTAACTGAACATCCAAGTTTGACAACAACAACAAAAGGTGTGAGGGCTTCAAAAAAAAAGCAAGCCTGCAAGACAAAACCTGCCTAGATGGGCAGCTGCTCCGAAACCAGTAACTGTGGATGGCAAATCAGAGCCTGGTTGATTGAGCCCAAACCACAAACTGCCTAAAGAATGAAGTAAAAACACTTTAGTTCTAGTGCACTATGCTGTAAGAGACAAGTCCTCCGGAGTTAGAGGACTCAACCAGGCCAGAGAACAAGCCCTGCGTGGTACCCTAACCCAGCTGGCAGGACTTCTTGGGAAGAGTGGTGTCAGCTGTCTGCGAGCATTCAGCGCTTCCAAATCCAATTTCTATGGTTTCTGAATCAGTTCCTGGGATATAAATGGAAGGGAGGAAAGCAACAATGATGCTTCCAAGAATAAAAGCAGCGTAAGTCTGGAAACCCCCCAAAACTTCACTCGCTGGAAGGAAGCTTTTCTGAAGGTACTTGAATCCCCTCGTTTCTGCATAGTGTCAATGGAAAATGAAATCACTCCCTTCTTGGCTTTGAAATGCTTCTCCAGCTACTTCACACCTGGGTCCCAGATCTGCCAGGGGCCAGCTGGTCACTATAGAGTCTGGTGGCTGATGGCCAAGGAGAGGCAGGAGAAAGGAAAGCAAGGGCTAAAACTGATCCCCAATAGAGTCTGAAAAGCTAGATTTGAAATTCGACTTCCGGGCCTAATGGGGGAAGCAGCATGGAAACCCCGCAATTATAGGAGAAAGAGAGTTATCTGGATCCTTGATTCCGTTCACGCTGAAATGGTCTCTTAGGAATTTCTTGGTTATGGATATATGCTAATGGATCCATGAATATTTATGCTTAATATTTAAAGATGTAAACTATTGGGGTTGCTATCACTGAAAACCTTGGACTGTGCCCAAACTCAGCCTGCTTTGTCTGGTGCCTGTGGGTGGGGTGTCTGTGTCAGGCTGGAGAATGTCACTGGAAGGCCTGCCTGCCTGGCACCAAAGACATCCTCCCATTTTATTATCTTCCGGGATCGGGGTCATCAATTCACAGAGACCACGATCTCCATAGACCCCTTTTCTCTCACTTTGGCTATAATTCTATCCAATTTGAGCCTTTCTCTTCTCTCCTTGAAAAGTTTCCTAAAACTCCTAGGAATATTCTTCCTTACCCACTTTTCCAGCCATCTTGCAATGATCATTCATACCCCTCATGTCTGTAACTATCATGTCTTAGATTCCTTTGTCTCTGACGACTTGTTCTGAGTAAGGAGGTAGTTTGCACAGTAAGAGCACAACCAACAGTGGATCAGGACATGGGCTTCCTTTCCTTTCTGGAGTTCACTGAAGAACTATTTTGGCACTCATTCAAAAATAGAATGGTTTTCCATGTTTGTTTTTCTTTGTGGAAATATCAAACAGGACTCTTTCTCATGCAAATAAACACCTGCCTACAGTCCTAGACCCAAAGAATCTGTCCTTTGAGACTAAAGTTGAGACCTAAGCCAGGAGGAAGTATCACTTTAAGGGCTAAGTGGAATTAAGCCTCTCTGCAAAGGTGATATTCTGACGAACAGTGACTCATATGGGAAAGAGAGGAAGGCTTTGAATTACTGCTTAGAACCTGTCTTGTCTTGCTGTCTGCTTGGTTCTTGGCAGAAAGGATCACTCCCAACCAGTAAACAGCAAGCATTGTGCTTTGTGCCTGTTAGCAAGCTCTTGATTGTTTTTTAAGATGGCCGTGAGGCCCTGCCTTAAGGGAAAAACCAGTCTGAAGTCACCAGTACCTGGGAACACATTCCAAGGCCTCATCTCTCATTCCTTCAGATAGCTTTTCTTTTCAGACAAGAATGTAAGCACCCCGGGTTAGCTTCTACAAAACGTGATCTGGGCAGGGGGACTATGAGCCCCTGCTGCTAATTTTTCTTTTAAAAGAGACTCCACGAGGAAAATAGATTCTTCGTGTGGAAGAGGCTTTCAATAAAGCCTCTGAGAATCTGAGGATTCCATAATTTGATCCTTTATGCACATAAATATATTTCTCTTTTAACTTCATGGTTTGGTATTTGCTACCTAATAAGGCAAGGAGTCTGTTCTTTGAGGTTTCTTCTTTACAGTAGTTTCTCTTACTCTCTCTAGTATATTACCTAATTTGTATTCAGTAAATATTGACCCTAAATGAAATCATTGTCCTTTTAATATCTTTTCTCCTGGATTTTCTGTTTTTCTCCCCTAAAGTGTAAGCTCTCCGAGTGGAGTACCTTGCTCAGCCTAGTGTACTTGGTGAGTTCAGATCATTCTCACCCTCAGGATGTGCTACCAGTTAGCTTCCACCTCCATTCATTGTATTTTATTCTGACACCTAAAGTCCCTTCCACAGATTAAATCTGGCACTTCTTTTGAATGTCAGACTCTAAACTTTGAGAAAGGTGATCATATCTGCATCCCAATCACATAACCCTATCCTCCCATCTCTCTTCATAGCAAAACAACCTCAGCACCTGTAAAAAGTCACAAATCAAGGAAAAGTGAGCTCTCTTGAGTCTTACTGACATACACCACCTTTGTAAGTGCAGTATTTGAAATTCTCACAAATCTTGAGATCTATGACCAGAAGTTTCACTTTCAGAAATTACCTTATGAAGCTTGTCTCAGAGCATTGACATGGAGTAAATATGTTTATGGTGACCTTTTCTACCAATAATTCAAATATCCAACCATGGAAGACCAGACAGACAGTTTTGGCTCATCCACAAGGGAGAAGTCAGGGCAGCTCTGAAAAGCAAGTAGTAGCTTTTGGTCTGTAGACACGGAAACACGCTCAAGTACAGTGTTAAGACTAAAGAAATTTTCAGAAGTTGGTTACCAACTTGAGCCCTGAAGAAAATGTGTATGATTTCTTTTTCATTGAAAATTCATTATACATATCCAAGTACATAAACACAAACTTACTATACAATAGGTAACAATTAGGGGAATGCTACAAACTTGTGATGCATTACTTGCATGTGGAGTTCGGTTTATGGGGATTTTTCCCCTTCATTTCCTATATTTTTTGAAGTTTTTATTTCTTAAATATATATGAGTAAAATGTTACTTTGAGTAACAGAGAAGTCCAATGTTGCTTCAGAAATGCTGTGACAGAGAAACACTGAACTGTGACCCTCCCTCCCTGCTTTGCTCTGAATACTGGCCATGCTTTTTTCAAATGAGAAAATGTTTTTCAAACATGAAACTCTCCTGAAGCTTTGGGGATGCAAAGTGAGTTTGCCTTAGTTCTAGAGTAAGATGGGAGCAGTATGAATGGTCTCTCACAAAGCTGTTGGCAACTACTCTAGGCTGTACTGGATCAGGCTTCTACCTAAATTTAAGCTTCTGCCTATATATGCCTTCCTACAGATTATGACTTTTGGAGACTGCTACGTGTAAAACAGCCTACCTCAGGGTCAGACAATTCTGCATTAGAAATGAGTCACATTTCAGTAAAGAAAGAGTCACCTTTCAGAACTTCTGCCAACTTCAAAGAAGAAAACTTTTGTCTCAGATCACCTTTCAAAGATAACAAGAGAGGAGGAAATAGAACTCTTTCTGAGATCTAGTTTAAAAAATGTTTCATGTACAGAGCAATGGAGTTTTTATTTTAAATGAGTTTATTCTTGTTTATTCATTTTTATATGCAAAGTATGACATAATAACCATATCCATAGAATCTAAGTATGCCTTAGTTTTCAAATCATTGATTTTATAAGGTGTCCATCCTCCCCCCTCAAAGATCATGTGGTAAAAATTACCACAAAAGGGAAACTTTTGAGAAACCATCTTTGTACTTTGAGTGCAAATATCAATCTGTCTCCAAACTGGTAACCTGACCAACTGGGAGTCAAATGCACACTGAAGAAGTGGAATTCATTCCTGGCTTTACCACAGAGCTCTACAGTAGGATTCTGCTGGGACACTTGAAGGTCCTGGGAAGAGATCTTTATACTTAATTCACTGCAGTGTCCTTCATATGAACTTCAGGAAGTCTAAAGACCTGTAACAACAGGTCTCACGTAAGTCAATAGGTGTTAGAGTAATCAAACAAAAACACTGAATAAAATATATACATTTGTTGAAAAGCAAATTCTAATCCACTCTGTTCTACATTGAGAGAATTTTGGTAACTATTTCTTTGTCATATGACTTGCCAATGGAAATAGGAAAAATGTACACGTAGTATCAGAAAGAAAAAATTGGGCAGGAAAATGAGTTACTGAACAGGGAGGAAAAATACTGCAATTAAAGCATGAAGTATTGGACCAGATTGGGCATGGGGAGGGTGCTTGCCTTACTCACAGCCATCCTGGGTTTGCTACCCAGCACCACCTTTGGTCCGCTGAGTACTATCAGGAGTGTTCCCTGAGTCTAGAGCCGGGAACAACTTTTGAGCATCCCTAAGTGTGACCCCAAAACAAACAAAACACAAAAAAGCATTTTCTGACAATAAATACATTGGACTTTTTTCCCCCTGCCCCTACATTGGACTTTTGAGAAATTCGATCTTGTTAAATTATTTTTAATATTTTTAATATTATTTTTAATACAAAATAGGTTATTTTCCTGTCTTAAAATTTTGTGTGGAAAGTATACGCTCTGTGGGCAAATATGTAAAGGACAAAAGAGAGACTCTCCTGGAATTCTCAGAGAGGTGGTAGACTGGCAGCTTCAGGGAATTCGGACTCAGTGAATTCAAAATTCAGTCCTGAGGAGAGTGGGTGTGATTTCCAGAGCCAGGTTTTGGGCTTCCGTGGTTGCAGAGAAGATGGGGATGGGGCCATTAGTATCTGTTTCTGTGTGAGGGCCCTTTACTATTTTCTGCTCCCCACCCTCCCACGCTCTTTAAGAAAGCCATAGCAGCGACTTTATGCTGAAGCTGCCTATCTCCAGATCTATAGCATGAGGGATTATCTGTGTAAGCTGAAGAGTCTCTTCTAAGATTCTTGTATTATTTCCAGAAAGATTCCTAAAATCCATGTGTCAGTGCTTCTTGTTTCATTGGTAAAGTTTTTGTTATTTTTTCCTTTCTAGCCTTATTTCAGAGGAAAGAATAAAAATAATTTTAAAACCTGCTCACCAAGTGTAACATTTGTTTTTAGTTATGTCTTATCCATAAACTCTGACAGCTAAATTGAAATAGTTTACACATTTTGAATATTGTTTAGTATAAATAAATGTTAGAAAGCGATTAAGATTGTATTACCCTTTCTATACATGGAGTAAGAAGATCTGGAAGTTGTTAAGTCCTTTTGAGTAAAACCAAAGTGACCTACGCTTGCTACAAAGCTCCTTGGGTTGTGCCCATAGCACATTCACTGCCGATGTCCTTTATGCAGGGCTGCTTTCATGATGCAAAAGAGGAAACAAATCTATATGTAGAGCAGTGAAAACGTCAGATTCAGGTTCTTTCCAATTTGAAAAGTGTTTCCCATCTGTATCAAAGGACTGACGATAGTCATTGTATATATTTAAATTGTACAACATAGTAATAATAATTTGGTATTATTTATATAATGATTATTATAATCAACATTATTAAGACATCACATATTAACTCTGTGTGTATTTATGGTGTGTGTGGGGGTATGAGAACACTTAAGACTTACTATCAGGGGCCAGAGCGATAGTACAATAGCACAACAGGTAAGGCGTTCGCCTTGCACGCAACCTACCTGGGTTCAATGCCTGGCATCTCATATGGTCCCTCGAGTCTGCCAAGAGTAATTTTTGAGTGCTATTGGGTGTGGCCCAAAAAAGAAAAATAAAAGATTTACTTGCAGCTAATTTTAAGTCACCAGGCTAGGCATCAGTTCCTCTTCCAGAAAAACTTAGCCAGCTTATTACTGAAAGTTTGACCTATGTGACCCCCAACTTTCTTCCCTAGGCTCCAGTTTCTCTTTATTCCTTGAACTAAAGCTCTGATACTAAGGTGATTATAAACACTTGCCAAAGGGAAAGAATAAAAATCTTTTAAATATAGTATTGACTTAAGATCCCCTTAGAATTAGACAAAAATTAACAGCAGAAGAATGAGTTTCATCTCAAGTACTTGAAGCCATTAGGACCTAAACTTTTTGTAATTTCCTACAAGTATAGTCTCTATTCTTGGCCACAATCACACCAAAAGTACATGTCATTTTTCAAGAGGAGCAACAAACTTACTATTCCTGTCTATGTTTGTGACATATAAGGAGAGAATTAAAAATAAGCAATAGAGTTAAAGTTGTCGTAAAGATGTTCATATCACTTAAAACATGTTTTATTCTTCAAACCCTAAAATAGATAGTATAGCACATCTCCTTCTTACAATTTTATTTTGAAGAGCATTGCTATAGAATACATTGTCTAGCTTAACCAAAAAAGTTCATTGATACTATTTCTATTTATTAATGCTATTTCTATCACTGAAAAGCTTATTAAAGCACAATTATTATGTTCCCTTTCTGGAGCTTTCTAAGGCAGCTGATCTGCTGATCAAAGGAAACCAAAATATAAACAATAAATCATTATAAATCACTTTCTCTGACAGGCTGCCTATTTCCTACTTTGCTTGAAAGTTACAGAAAAAAAATCAAAGCCATTAGCATGGATTTTTCATGAAAAAAGTCAATGCCCTTTAGAGTTACTGAGCTAAGTTGGGCCTCAACAGTTGGGAGGGAAATTCAGGAGCTGGGAGCTAAGGCCTTGAGCTAAGGAGCTGTGTCTGGGCAACTGGCATTTTCTATTGAAAACATAAAGCATTGTCAACAACTTGATATACAGAGGTGTGAGTGCTATATGTAATCCTTGGCATTTTTAAGAAATAGGTCCACTTTTTTCTTAGCTTCTAAGTATAAAAGGAGGGGCTTAATTAACCTTCTTCTTTTATTTAAATAATTGAAACCAAACTACAAACATGTTTGTTATCATGGTGCTTAAATAAAAATATTATTTAAAAAATAAATAAGCTAAAAAAGAAAGAAAAGAGGGGCTTAAGAAAATAATCTTGTCAAAATCATATAGCCTGTAAAAATTGAGTCAGGATTTAAACCCAGCCACTCTTGAATCTAATGTAACTTCTACCTTCCATCTGCCAACATTATTTTTGAGACAGCTGTGGCAGAGAAACTGGGGCGGTGGGCTCAGGCTGTCTCCAACTAAGCAGCCCCTTAGATGTATGACTTGAAAACACTTAGCGTCTCTGTGCTCACTGTCCAGATATGGAATCACTTACAGCGCTTCTTAGCCACCCAGTGTTGTTAATGAGAGCTCACAGGACACGGCCTACCACAGAGAAAGCCTTCAATAAGCACTTCCTATTGTTATGAGCAACAGATGTTCTTTCAGACTAAGCACGTCCATGATGCTTCTACAGGCACGTGTATTCCACATCCCATAAACTGGGCTTTGATGCAGGCAGAGACTAACTTTGCTGCTCTTTATTCTTACTTTTTAAATAAAAAAGCTTTATGTAGGAAATAGAAGAGAAGAGAGAGAAGAGGAAATTCTATGGAGTAAGATAAAAGAACATGACATCCGAGAATGGGAATATACCCTGTTGGTGTGCTTTCCTTGGCAACATTTACCCTTCTGACATTAAAAACAAACAAAAATAGTGTAAATTGAGTTATAAATTTACAAAAAGCATACCATATAAGAAAAATTAAAATTTTCCATGGATCAAAAGCTGTAAACTTTCTATATAGCATCTTATTTTTTTTTTTTTGGTCACACCCGGCGGTGCTCAGGGGTTACTCCTGGCTATCTGCTTAGAAATAGCTCCTGGCAGGCATGGGGAACCATGTGGGATGCCAGGATTTGAACCAATCACTTTAGGTCCTGGATTGGCTGCTTGCAAGGCAAACATCACTGTGCTATCTTTCTGGACCCCCTATATAGTATCTTAGATTCTTGCAACCAGAGATGATAAACCCATCAATACTCCCAAGACATGATTCATATATTGTGGTTTAATGATATAGCAAGATGTTATAAGAAAAAGACATGTTCCAGAATATTAATGCACTTCCACACATTATCTACACCCTCACATGTATAGAATAAGTACTCTAATTTCTGATCTCCCTTGATGATGTATATAAAGAACATGATCAGTTCAGACTAACAGCCAGTCTGAACATCACCATCAGCATTTCTTCTCAAAGCAGACCTCCTACTCAATTCTGTCCATAAAGATCTTTCTTTTAGACCGAGCTCCTAACAGGCAACTCAGTCTCTTCATGGGACACTATGAATTCATGAACGCTTGATTAGCTTTTCAAGACTAGTTTTACATAAATAGATTAGTATTTAAGAAAGTAGACATAAGGCTGAAGTGATAGCATAGCAGATAGGGATCTGTCTTACATGGGGCTGATCTGGGTCCAATTCTATAGCGCCCAAATGACCCCACCCAAGCCTGCCAGGAGAGATCCCTGAGCACAGAGCTAGGAGTAAACCCTGATCATGGATGAGTTTGGCCCCCAAATTAATAAAACAAGTAAACAAAAAGGAGATATATTTTAAGGCATATTACAAATTGGAACATCTGTGACAAAGCCATTTAGTTAATATATTTAATATATTATGAAGTTAATATATAACATCTACTAATAATATTAACTAGCAAATTTGTTTTTTAAAAAACCATGCCAAAAATTTCTTGATTTTTCAAGCACACAGTTCAGGCAATATAATATCTCAAGAGGACTTGTTCAGACTAGGCAACAATTATCAACTTAATAAAACTTTCTGGCTCTCTCATAGAAGGGTTCAAAAGGAATCAAAGTCTTAACTGTTTCTTTGGGATTGTTATTTAGCAATTCAGCCTGTGAAGATGATGGATGATGAGCAAAATCTTTAATAAGTGTGTGTCACATTAATTTTTCCTGCAATACACTCAATGTCTACAAACATAGAAAGCTTCAAAAAAGTGATATTAAGGAGTTACTTTCTCAGTGAATAAAATACTAAAAAATTCCACCACCCTCAAAAAACCTAAAACTTCATTGCAAAAAGCCCCACCTATAAGAACAACATACAATAAAAAGGCAAGCAATAGCAAGTACTAAAATTGTGGAAATAAGGAAACTGTGGTTACCAATGGTGGGAACGTAAATTAGTATGGGGGGATCCTAAAAACACTAAAGTAGGACAGAGAGAGTGTAGGGGTAAAGACACTTGCCTTCTATCCTTCTGACACAATCTGACACAAGTTTGTTCTCTGGTACCATACATATACCAGATGGTATATATATATATATATATATATATATATATATATATATATATATCTGTATATATATATATATGTATATATATGTATATATAAACACCCATCCCAAGTGGCTTCTGAGCATAGAGCCATGACTGCCCCCAGTACTTCAAAGTGTGGCTGAAATCCTGCTCCCTTCAATAAAAAATAAAGCTATCATGAGACAACAATGCTACTTCTAGACATAGTCAAAAAAATATAAAAATAGGAATAAAAAAACCTATGCTCCCCATATTATTGCATTATTCCCAATAGACAAAACATAGAAGCAACTCATGGGTCTCACTCCACAAGCAGATAAAGAAGATACCAAGAAACACTGGTTTCCTGAATTCTCTTTTAGAACTTTTATTTAATATGTATAAGTGAGATTGAATATATAGGTGATTTACTCTATAGAAGTGAAAAAACAGCTATTCATATTTGATGTGTCTAGTAAAGAAAGAAAATTTGTTATTGAACTGCAGATCATGTGTGCCTCGATTAGAGTGTCCTTGCGGAGTTGACAGATGGAGCTGCTGTGATGCCCAAACTACAATCTACAAAGATAAAATGTATTTGGCAGGCATCTCTGAATGCAGAGAAGGAGAACAGTGATGACAGGATGGTAGCAATGCTTGAAGAGTAAATACAGTCCATTGATCAGGATATTGGTTGCTCTTTATTTTGGGAACTGGTCGGGAGAGCTAGTTGAGACAGGAATCAAACCCAGGATCTGAAACATGCAAAGCACAGGATGGATTGATTTCTTTTTAAAAATAATATCTTTATTTAAGCACCATGATTACAAACATGTTTGTAGTTGGGTTTCAGTTATAAAGAAGAACACCATCCTTCACCAGTACAACTTTTTAAGTAGATAAGATGAGAGCTATAATAAACAGTAATGCTTCTTCAGGATTCAACCATATTCAAACCATGGTTTGGAGAATAAGTCATAGAAGAATGATGATACAAAATCAAGCAGATTATTGATGACATGACATGACATGACATGACAGAACTGGTTCCAAGGGGAACTCAAGATGTTAGAATAAATTATGTTAAAATTATTAATCATTATTAAAAGGCCTATAAGACGTGCTTTATTAAGCACTCTTGACTATTTGGGAGGTGTGACAGTTGTGTGCAGTGAATAGGTCAGAGTCTCAGGCTTGGGTGATTCCTCCTGCTGTCTAGGAAACTCTGATCCCTCCCATTTTTTTTGTTTGTTTTTGGGCCACAACAGTAGCGCTCAGGCATTACTCTTGGCTCTGCACTCAAAAATCACTCCTCATAGACTCAGGAGACCATATGGGATGCTGGGGATTGAACCTAAATATGCTGTGAGCAAAGCAAATGCTTTACCCATTGTGCTATCGCTTCAGTTCCAGACAGTAATTTCTTATGACTAACCCAGGACTGGTATTAGGGGACCGAGGCATGGAGAGCACTCCTAGGAGAGCATCTGTCTGTAAACAAAGGGGCTCAAATAAAGGAAATATCTGACTATGGTATTAAGAGACCAAAGAGAATGTGAAGAAGGAACTGGCATTAACAACCTTTTTTTTTGGGGGGGAGGAGGTTGTTGCTGGTGATAAATTCCCTGTTGTCAGAATGTTCCACTGGGTATAAGAGGCTCTTATAGTTCTGCTGTACTAACAGTGATGACGGAATTCCCACTCTTGGAATAGGCCACCTGCGGTGGGCACTGGGGGCTCTGGAGGTTACTCTTGGTGCAGTCCCAGGATGCAAAACCACAAGGTCACATGCAGCGATGACAACAAGGTCGCCTGCCAACACTCAATTCTCAGAGGAGGAAGCTAAGCTCCCTTTCAAAGCAGGGAGTTACCACAGCTGTGACAGGGTCATTCTGCAGTAAACAGCTGTGGTGGCTCTGAGACAATTTAGACAACGGACAGATAAAGGGTGGGGCAGGGGGCTTCCCTGCAAACATCTCTCTTTCAAGGGCCTTCCCGCCCACCTCAGACTTCACCCAGACCCGGAAGATCTGGCTGGAATGATGGTTTCAAGATGCAATTAATACAACTGTTTATAGAGAACATCTGCCGGGGCCAGTGAGTCCATGGATGGCTGTGTGCAAGGCACAGCTGTGACTGGAGTCATTCTGTGACTGTGAGCTCATGGTGGGCACAGGAGAGCTGGATTCGTGAAGCTTTTGCCATAATTAAAATGAGAAAACTGGGCCAAGTGGCCTGGGGCAGGTTAGGTTTGGAAGCCGTGTGATCTTTTCACACTTCTCTTTCTAATGAGCCCATAAATGGGTCCCCGAGCATGGTCAGGTATGGTAGGAAGACCGTACTGGCTTGTGGGAGCAAGTCTTGGAGATGCTAAGATGTTAACAACAATGTTTGCCATTTAGTTTGCCACTAATCCCAGCTTGAAAACTGACATAAAAACTGACTTTTGTTTGACAAAAGTAGGTAGCCTGGAATATGACTAAGCCCAGTCTGTCTTAGAAAAATTTACAAAGAAAAGCTAGAAATTATGGAATCGTATAGTAGCTGAAAGATCAACATCTCCAATGTACCAGTTCCTTTACAATGTTTCGAAAAGTCCTTAGAATATTACTCCTCTATAACTGTTATAATATCAAGAGTATAAGTACTTTGACATTTTATTAATATATATTTCTCCTTTGAAGAGGTCTTCTAAGCTGATCTCAAGAAACCCAGGACCACTCAATCACACTTCATCAACAAGGACAATGGTTGAGGGCCATGTCAAGCAATACTCAAGAAACCATGTGGTTACTGAGTTCAAATCTGTGTCACATTTATGCAGTGACTATACCTTAACTCCCAAACTATCCCCAATGACCTCGCCTGTTTGTTTTTGTTTTAGTATTCTTTGTTTGCAGTGGTGCTCAAGGATCGATCCTGGTGATGCTCAGGGTATCATTTGCAATGCCAGAGATCAAGCTGGGGTGAGTCACATGCAAGGCAAGTATACTTGTACTGTTTTGTGTCTTTCTGATTTGTTTTAATTTCACAACTTCGCAATATTGGTAGAAAAGATTGGGTGCAATTGTAAAGCTCATGCCATGCTTTCTCATGAATCAAATTCTGGGTCAATATACTCTGAAGAGGCAGCAGGGATAAACCTCCACCCCATTCTACCTCATAAAAACTCAGTCAGACTACTCTGCCCTTATATAGGGAACTACAGCCCATGATAGTGAGGCCACCATGGAGACAGTGGCCTTGGCAGAATGGCCTATGAAAGGCGGCTTGTAGCTCTCAAGACTACAAAATGTCTCATGCTCTTCCAGCTGGCACTGAGTTCTACCTATGCCTTGGGGATCATATATTCTGCTTAGAAATTCCAAGAACTTAGTTCTCCTTTAATGGAAAGGCATATTATTTTCATGGTTTCTACTTTGTATTCTGCTCACCTAGTCCCAGAAATTATTTCTTCTTTAATGGACACGCACATTATACCCATGGTTTGTGCTATGAGCACAACTGACTCCCAACTCAGCTAAAATGAGGACTATTAAGTCTTAAAAGAATGTAGTTTTTTTTTTTTATTAAAAATAAAAAGGCATCCATTCTATGGTCCAAAGCAAAACAAGTCAGATAGGGCTGTCCAACCCAGAAAGGGCATCTGTTATATCATCTGAAATTTCTGTGTAATTGATGAGATGTGGGGGAAAATAAACCGCATCTGCACAACATTCTGGGCATGGAATTGTGGACCTCTAATTCCAGAGAATAAGTCAACAGAGAAATAAAAGAAAACCACAGAATCTGGTGTGAGAACAGAGCAGAAATAAAGAGCAAAAAAGCATTTTAGAAATGCATTTTCATTTCCTCTACCAAGCCATGAGAAAGAAGAGCAAAGTTGGTGGGGCATGGAGATTTACCGAGGTCCTGCAGAACAGTGGTTGGGGTACATTCCTGTTCCCTGTGGCACAGCTCTGTGTCAGCCGGAAAATCAGGAATCAAATCTCTTATAAATGGGTTCACAGAGGACTCTGAAGATATTTTGTGGTCAGCTTATTTTCCTGTTATTATAGTACTTTGTTGAACTTCATTTTTTTAAACAGGTAAGAACACTGGAACATAAAAATCACAAAAGATCTTGAAGACCCAGGTTTGCTGCTTCTTTCCTTTTTAATTGTAATTTAAGACAGTTGTTTTATTTATTGAAGTGCTAAGAACACATTCTTCAAAATAATATTGGAACTGCAAGTGAGGAATAATATTTATATGGCATTTACATATTCAGGAATATTTTTGTTTCCATATGGTAAGTGAATTTATTGAAAAAATGAAATTTTATTATATATAATTTTGCAGTGCTGAGGATTAAACCCAAGATCTCATACATCTGATGTATGTACTTGACTCGTGAGCTACAAGACATAGAATTTTGTACACTTGCCTATTTTCATTAAATATATTATATAGCTTTTCCTTTGATAAGTATTTACCCAAGTAGTAGTTTTCTTGGCTAAGGGGCATTTCATCATATCACTATACTGTCTACACTATACAATTAGTGTTAGTTATTGGACGTTTATGGTTGCTACCAGTCTTCATAAATATACTCTCAAGCCAGCCTCTCATGGTGAATAAGTAGGATTCAGACTTTTTCATGGTCCCAGTCAGCCCATAAATCTGGTGATTCAGAGAAACAGAAAAACTTAGGTGTTAAAGAATCTATGAATTCAAATGCTGATTTTTCTCTCTTCCTAATATCTCTTCTTTAACTTGTGATACTCAGAGATTAATCTTGGATCTGTACTCATGGCTCACTACTGCACATGCAGAATACCATTTGGGGTGCTGGAGATCAAACCAAGTTCAGTTGCATGCAAAGCAAATGCTTTACTTGCTGCTCTCTCTCTCTCTCTCTTTCTCTCTCTCTCTCTCTCTCTCCCTCCCTCCCCCCTCTCTCATTCACTCTCTCCATGCTGCCCTCCATTTTAATTTTAATCCCTCTTCTAACAACCAAAAGAAGAAACTTCAAAGAAGAGTCTTCATCCTCTCTCCCGCTCCAGCAACTATACCATGGGTAACTCAGGAATCTACATTAGGAAAAATATATCAATTTTATATGTTAGTTTAGTTAATCCTGTGAAAGATTACTTAGATTTTTTTCTTACTCTCTCTCTCTCTACATATATATATGTATATATATGTATCTATATAAAATACATTTGATTTTGGGTCACACCTGGCAGCACTCAGGGGTTCCTCCTGGCTCTACACTCAGAAATTGCTCCTGGCAGGCTCAGGGGATCATATGGGATGCTGGGATTCGATCCACCAACCTTTTGCATGCAAGGCAAATGCCTTACTTCCATGCTATCTCTCTGTCTCCTTCTTACTATATTTTTATTGCTTATAAATTTACAATAAATTTTGACTTCTTTTTAAAATTAATTCATTGCATCATTGTGAACTACAAAGTTCCCAGATTTTTCTCCTGATTGAGTTTCAGGAATACAATGATCAAGCACCAGCATCCACTTTCCTCCATCAGTCTTGACAGTTTCCCTCCAGTCCCCAGCTTGCCTCTGGCTGGCACTTTTTCCTCTTCTTTCTTTTTAGCCTTTGTGGTTTGCAATTCTTTAGTGATAGGGTACCATGCATATCACTCTGCCTCCTTTAAGACACGGTCCTCACCCAGAGTGACCACTTCCGGCTATCTTTGTCATTCCCTTCCCCTTCCTATCCTGCCCCTGCCCCAATGGAGTGGCAAGCTGCCTACTATGGTCCTGTTCTCCAGTCCATCTTTTCTATTGTCTTTGGGCATTAGTTACAACCCTACAAAGTTTCTTTAAATATCGCAAATGAGTGAAATCAAACTTCTTAGTTAGGACAAAGAACGAATGTCATTTCTATTATGTTTTAGAGTTTACTCTTGGCTCTGCATTCAGACATTACTCCTGTTTTAGGGGTCAAGGGAGCATATGTGTTGATAGGGATTGGATCTGAGGTTGGTCACATGCAAGTTAAAAATGAATACTATTATTTTTTATTTAAAAAACCATGATTTACAAAATGACTTATAGTTGAGTTGTAGGTATATAATGTTCTAGCACTAATCCCACAATCAGTGTCAACTTTCTTCCATGAGTGCTCCCATGTTTATTCCCCACCCAGCCTGCAAACTTTACAGGCACATTATGAACTTTGGTGGTTGCAGTTTGGATCTCATGTTTTTAGTGAATAATTGGATTGAGGAATGCAATATGAATGCCAATTTTTTTTAAAGACATGGACAAGAAGATTACAAAGAGAATTGGGGGAAATCACCATTTTGAGACTCATTACTGCATATAAATATTACTCACTTTTTTCACAAATAGCATTGTTTTATGTTGACTGTTGAGCCAAGGACAAAATCTACCTTGGACTTTGCACCCCTTGACCCACCACAGTGTTAGCTGTTAGAGGCAGGGTGCAGGGAGGGGGCGGGCAGCAGAGTGGGGGTGCGAGCTATAGCGTGGACATGATTTGTGGCCTCTTAGGCATATGCATTTGAAATTCCATACAAAGGGAGTGAATCATACTCAAAAAAAAAATCACAGAAATTTGAGAAAATGTTTTCCTGATGCAAACTTCAGGAACTGTGAGGCCTTGCCAGCACACTTCTAGGACCACCCACAGCTTTGGAGGGGGCTCCTGTTTCATTAGAGTTCCAGTTGAAGCCCTCTAGGTATTGTGAGTGAATTGACCTATCCACTTGCTGTTTGACAGATATTTGGATGACTTACAATTTCGTTGTTTTATTGCAACAATCTAGAGGAAGTCTGAGGGGAGCTCTGTTGGCTGGGCCCATTCCTACTGGGTAGTTTGAGTAGACCTGGCTCTGTGGATCTGTGAGCTCTGAGGCAACCATCAGGCTGGCACAGATGAAGGCTGAGAGCCCTGCTTTCCGGGCATGAGCCCTTTAGGGCAGACTTATCCAAACTTGCCCCAGGATTTTGAGAATCAATACACTCCTGAGGTCTGCTTCTGTGGATCAGTGGAAGGGACACAAAAATATCGATTTTGACAACCACCTCCAGTTTTGTTTTTTTTTGTTTGTTTGTTTGTTTTTTTGCATCCTAAAATTCTAGACTCACCACTTTGGAAAGGTTTCTTATGGATCCAAGAGGATGATCAAGGAATATAACAAACTCATATTGTTTTAATTATATTTCCCTCCTTCCATTACCCAGTGTTTGTTTGTTTATTTTTGTTTGGGTCACACCAAGTAGTACTCAGAGATTACTCTTGGATCTTCTCTTAGGAATTACTCCTGACAGTCTCAGGGGACCACATGGGATGCCAGGGATTGAATGTGCGTCTGCAGCATGAGCCAGCACTCTAACCCTCGTACTATTGCTCTGGCCAAAATGGCGTGGCATTTCTTAGCGTTTACTCTCAGCACTCCCTCCATTAAGATCAGGAAAGGGAAAACAAAACACACACATTGCTACACACTGTTCCCAGTCTCCAGGAGGACACATACTTAGGCTCACCAACTTCTCCAAAGGTAGCAGTAAGCAAAGGGGACAGACTCTTAAGCAATAACAGGGGAGTGTTGTTCCAATAGAATTAGTAGAATTAGTTCTACTGAAGCAGTGAAATGGTGGGGAGGGCGAGAAGGAGATTAACAAGAACTTGGTCTAAATCAACCAATCAATAAATGAATCAATTATGTCTAAGCTGGAAAAACTTTGGTTTACTGGTCCCTGAGATGATGAGGTTTCACCTCTTACTGGAAGTAAAACAGTCATAAAGAGAATCTATGTAAATAATAAGTCATCTCTGTCTCTTCAGTCATGTTTCTGGATATAACTTTCATAAGTATACAAAATGAGTAGGCATCATAAGGAGAGCTTTCCAAATTATTATATTCTTCCTCACAACTGCCCCAAGTTATTGCTTAAAATTTTTTTCAATACACATGATGGTTTTCAGGATTCCTAATTGTTGCCAAGCATTCTGATTACTATAACTAGAAAGTCATCTCAGCTATAAGGTTAGAGTCTTTATTGTATCAAGGATTTGCAAGGGAACTCTAAATTAGCATAAAGAAAAAAGGGCCTGTGTGTGTATGAGAGAGAGCGAGAGAGTGAGCGAGAGAGAGAGAAAGGACAATGATTATAAAGATGTTTGGAACATTGAACACAGAGAACTTGACAGTGTCTCACTGAACTTATAAATCTCTCAGAATAAAGCCACAGAGTTAAACCTAGCCAAAGAGGCAGCCAGGATCACTGTTAACACAGCCACAAACAAGTGGCTACAAAAATAAATAAATAAATAAAGACTGAGAATATCCAAAATAGCTACATTGAGACAACCACTCACTTCCAAACCAGTCATGGTCATGTACATGCCTCACCAAACCATGATTGGGGGTTGCATTATGGGCATCTGAAGAGATAATAGATGGGAGAATGGTGTGAAGACACCATTCTTACATGAGGACAGAACCTCTTTAGGAAAGAATAAATAGTAGGAGGCACTAGCCACTCATTTGTGTGGTACCAGAGTCGTAATTCGAGGTTTGTGAGATTGGACTTTAAGGTTTCTGAAATAAAGCAGCTCTGATGCCCTGGAAGGAGGTCAGAAAAGTTATTTGGAATCAAAGATCTTTAAGATTCTGAAGGAGTTATTATAAAATGGTTTACATGTGGGGGCGGAGAGATAACACAGCGGTAGGGCATTTGCTTTGCAAGCAGCTGATCCAGGATGGACAGCGGTTCAAATCCCGGCATCCCAATGATCCCCTGTACCTGCCAGAAGCAACTTCTGAGTGCAAAGCCAGGAGTAACCCTGAGCGCTGTTGGGTGTGACCCAAAAACAAACAAACAAAAAGATTTACATGGTAAGTGTCAACATAGATGAGGTGGATGTCCATGGGTAAGTACATCATACTCAAGTCTAGAGTGAGCATGAGAGCCTAGAATGCCACCTATCTGTCTTAGTCACTTTGTACTGAAATATGCTATGGTGCAGCTATCATGAAGATAAACAAGTGATCAATGGAGCGGACTGAGCTGTAGAACTGACCTGGACCCCATCAGCATTGGGAAAGAATGAAGGAAATAGAATCAAGTCATGAAAACATGGAGCAGTGCAGATCTGGCACAGACTAGGAAAAGAAGCTCTTTGTTACAGGATTGCTGAGGATCCTCTGGCCTGCCCATTAGTAACAAAAGCTCACACAGGAGGAAAGTGAGGCACAAAGTAAAGTTTTTGGTTAATGAATAAAATTAATAATACCATGACCTCAGGAGGCTTCTTTAGTCCTCCAATCAGTCAGCTGGCACAGACCAAAGTAGAAATATGCTGGTAGGTGCCTATTTCATGTGTCTAAATTTGGTGTGCCAGTTCAATAGCATCTGATAGGCAACTTGATAATACTCATGAAATTAATGAGTGAATGAGAGAATAACAATGACAATTTTCATGTGTGAGTGTAGAGTTAAGAAACAGGACTACTGTTAAGTACAGCAATTAGACAACTGAAATGCACAAAGTCACACATTTGAAAGTTGCCAGTGAGATTGCCTGCTAATGTTTCCTCAGGAAAGTTGTAATGAGTTCAGTTCTGACAGGCAGAGCCAATATAGAGAAGGAACCGAATCAACATCCGCCAAAGATGGTGTCCACTTACAGATATGTGCAATGAATGAAAAATGTAGACCAGTATAGACTTGGGTGTTCAGCAATCTACTTTAAGCCATTGGTGGATGGTATACTATCCAAAGAATTTTCAAAAATTCACTGGAAAAAATATATTCCTCTCTATTCAATAACCAAAACATGGAAACCACTCAAATACCCACTCGTAAAGAAGCTGTGTTACAGACACTATATAGCTATAAAAAGAAAAATAAAACTCTTGCTATTTATAAAAAATGAGGATTAAATTTTAAATCATGATGCTAAGTGAAGTACATCATAAAATAGAAGACAATTCCTGGATATATCCTCATATGTAATATATAAATAAAATATTAAAACACAACAAAAATAAAAACAGATGTGAAAAAGGGAAAGACATTGGAAGTGAGGGCAAGAGTAGATTCAGTTGACAGTGGAAATTGTAGTAGAATTTTGGTGGTGGGGGCAGTGATGCATATGCATATATTAAACACATCAAGATATAAAGCTGTGGGCTGGAGAGATAGCATGGAGGTGCATGCAGAAGGATGGTGGTTCAAATCTCGGCATCACATATAGTCCCTGAGCCTGCCAGGAGTGATTTCTGAGTGTAGAACTGGGAGTAACCCCTGAGTGCTGCTGGGTGTAATCCAAAAACAAACAAACAAACAAACAAAAAAGATATAAAGCTGTGATACCAAATAAAATATTTTAGTCACCATAATTTACAATCCTGCCAATGCTAAGGTTTCATCTATACAAAATTCCAACTCCACACCCTCCACCAGTGTCTGCGTATCTCCTGGCCCTTGCTGACTCTGCAAGCAAGCTTAGTTGTAAATAACTCTCAGTGCTCCTGCCTTTGATTTTTTGTTATTTCCTTACTATACTTATATTTCACACCTGAGAGATCTGTCTCTACCTGGACCTCTCCTGACTGATATCGTTTATCATAATACACTCTATCTACATCCACAAAGCAGTAAATCGCATGGTTTCAATCTTTACTTATAGCAGAGTAATATTCCATTTTTTATATGGACCAGTTTTTTGTTTGTTTGTTTGCTTGTTTTGGAGCCACACTCCTTTGTGTTGGCCCCTAGTGAACTTACTAGTGGTAGAGCTTCTGGGATTATATATGGTGCTGGAGACTGAACTGGCCTCAGCTGCATGCAAGGCAAGTTCTCCAACCACTGTACTATCACTTTGATCCCTATATCAATTTCTTTATCCAGCCATCTGTTTTTGACACTTGGGTTGTCCATGTTTTAGCTATTGTGAACATTACTACAAAGAAAGTACAAGTGTCTTTTCTCAATAGTTTTTTCTAGGACATTGGGAAAAATATCTAGAACAAGATTTTTAGTTGTTTTTTTTTTTTAGGAGTGTTTTAGCTTTTTGAGGAGTATCATATTGTTTTCCAAAATCGTTGAGTCAGTCAATCTTCCCACCAGCTGTAAATAAGAGTTCTCTTCTCCTAAAATACCCTCCAACACTAGTTGAATATTTTAAGATAAAATTCACTGCTGTATTAATTTGCATTTTTAATATGCACTTCAGAGCATTTTTTTCATTAATCTGCTAATCCATCTTTATGTCTTATTTGAGAAAATTTCTGTTCATTCCTTCTTTTCAGTTTTTATGTTTTTTGTGCTTTTCTTGTTTTATATATGTATGTGTGTGTATATGATATATATGGCATATTAATACTTTGTCATATGAGTGATGAGCAAATATTTTTTCCCACTCTGTGAGGTGTCTTTTTATTCTGATTATTGTTTCTTTTGAGGTTCAAAGCTTCTTAATTTGTTGTGGTCCCTTTTGTTTATCCTTGTTTCTGTTTGCATGGCCTCTGGCACTGAATCATTGAAAAAAAATCATTTTTTCAATATCATGAAGGAATTTGCCTATATTTTCCACAATATAATTGATGGATTCAGATATTATGTTGACTTTTTTTATTTTTTTAACATAACTTTTATTTTAATTGTAGTGGCTTACATATCGTTCACAGTAATATTCCAGGTACATATTTATATTGAATCAGGGGAATTCCCACCACCAAATTGTCCTCCCACAACCGCTCCCATCCTGCCTCCCATATCCTCCACTCTTCCCCCCAGGGGCTGCTAGAATGCGTGGTCCCCACTGTGTCTAGTTAATTACTTAGTGGGCTTATAACTGTTTAAAAATTTGTTTTAAATTGACTTATGCACATAGTATGAAGTATAATATAAGGGTCTAATTTCTTCTTTTTTCTTACATGTGAATGACACATTTACTCAGTACCAATTGTGGAGAAACTTTCCTTGCTCCACTTCACATTATTTGCATCTCTGTCAAAGACTAGGTGTCCACATATCAAACGAAGGAACTCTCTCTGGTCTCTTAATTCTATTATATTAGTCTCGATTCTCCCCTTATTTCAGTACCATGCTGTATTTTATTATAACTTTATAGCGTGATCTAAAATTGGAAAAAGAAAAGCTTCCCATTATGATTTCTTGTCTCCGTCAGCGAGCATTGGAAATAATCACTTCTCCAAGTGCAAAGTCAAAATGCCCCGGAAAAGACTGGAAGTTGGACCATACTGTCAGATCCAGAGAAATCTTTGTGGTGGATTCATGGATTCAAAGGTCCATGTCAGTAGGATGTTGGCCTTGCAAACGGCTGACCCGGGACTGACCCAGGTTGGATCCCTGGCATCTCATCTGGTCTCCGAGCCTGCTTGGAATGATTTTCGAGCACAAAGACAGAACCTCCAGGTGTGGCCAAAACACAAAACCCAAAACAAGAAAGTTTGCTCCTAGTGATGACAGCCAAAACAAATTGGAGGCCCATTCCAGAAGCTGTGACATGGGGCAGGAGCAAGAAGGAACCACCTTCGAGGAGACAACCAGACTCTCCTTTGAAAAGTGGGTTGTCTTTGTTAGTCACCAGAAGTTGATAACTACACATTCAATTTTGTACAATGACTACTAAGAAAACTATTCATTGTTTGACTGGAATATAAAAGAAATGATAAACTTCAGTCTTAAAATAACTTTTCCTTTCCCTGAGGTATTCATGGTTACACTATATTTTCCAGGAATCTGTCCCTTAACAGATTTAAAATGACTGAAACCCTTCTAGCAACAACATGTGCCCGCTTTAAATATGCCTGTATATTTCTGTGTATCTGGTAATGATTCAAAGTTTCCAAGGTCACAGATTTCAGATTCAACATCTCCCAGTTGGTCAGGATCATTTCTAATATTTCAAAGAGTCTGCTTCTTCTAGGGCTAGTACAGATTTTCCAAAGTGGGCGATACTGCTCCCTTGGGGAGCACTGGAAATCCTGGGGTTGGGGGAGGAGAGGCCGCAGGAGTAACCTATGGTACAATTGTGGGGGAGGGGTCAACTTCTTTCTGTCCACTTCAACACGGTAGATTTCTAGGGAAGTTGTTGAGCGATTTTGTTTCCTAAAAGGGAACCTTGAAGTTTGAGATGGCAGTTTAAAGCCTGTAAAGAAACCACATAAAAATGTAGCCCAATAGCTGTTCTGGAAACAAAAATACATCCCCGTTATAAATATAGAATCATTTTTCATCTTTCTTCCACACGTGTCTAAGATGGCTGGAGGATGCAAAGCCAGGCATCAGTGGAATATGATGTCAGGAAGGTAACAGTATGAAGCTCTGTGAGAACTTCCTCTACCCAACTTCACTATGGAGCAGTGGGAGGAAAGATGGTCTGGATGCTGGTCTATACGTGCTCATCTCTCAACCACCCTGTGACTAGACCTCACAGTATGAGGAGTCAGTCTATACTTGACCCCACATTCCAGGTGCCTTGTTGGAAGAGAATCAGCTAATCCCACAGTCTCAGCATTAAACAGGCAATGATCTTTCTAAGGATAGAGAGTACATGCTGACTTAGACCAATGCATGTTTCTCCTTACCAGCCAAGAGACATGCACCGGAAGGACAGATTCTAAATACAGAAATGTTACCACCGGGGCCTGGCGGTGGCGCTGGAGGTAAGGTGCCTGCCTTGCCTGCGCTAGCCTAGGACGGACCGCGGTTCGATCCCCCGGCGTCCCATATGGTCCCCCAAGAAGCCAGGAGCAACTTCTGAGCGCATAGCCAGGAGTAACCCCTGAGCGTCACAGGGTGTGGCCCAAAAACCAAAAACTACAGAGGCTCGGCTGGGCTCAGAGTACTCCGCATGCCAGGATTTCTGGGTGTCTTTGCCTGGTATGTTGGGGGCTCTGGGCAGGACAGCTAGCCACAGGTCCCCTGGGCTGAACACCTAGTCCAGGGGACCAAGGTCCCCCCAATCCTGGTGGGTCTTCAAGGCCACACCTGGTTAATTGGGCCCTGGGGGGAGGGGGGCAGAAATTCCTCCCTAGGCATCCAAAAACTTCAGAACCCCGCGGGGGCTTATGCCCCCGCGCGTACTTCATATACTTCATGTTTTCAGAATATTTCTTATTCTTATGTTATGTTTTGCATATATAGAATGTTCACTTTGTATTCTACCCTTTCCCACACCCATACAAAACTCTTTTTTACTCCTTAACTCTCTAACCCCCTCTCAAACATCACTAACCTACATTACTCTTTTTAACTTCAGTAGTGTACAATCCTAATCACAGTCCAAAGCTGTCCATTGTGTGTGACAACCCCAAACTATTTCAAGATACATAAAATGGACACGTATTTCTTTAGAATATTTTGTGGTTTTTTTCGGACAGCTATTATTCTTACTAAATTTTGTCTTATACAGTGATGATTCTAACCACTTTTTATCTTCTCTTTTTGAGCTGTTTAACAAGGAATTTTGGTGGAAGAGTCCCCCAGTTTAATGCTTATGATTGAACCATGTCATGGGAATCATTGGAATTGTTCTTATGGCCCCCATATGCGCCAATAACACCACGTGGCATTGCTTTTGTATTTGCATAGGCACATTAAAATGGGAAAATACTATACATACAAATAAGATCCTATTTAATAGAAATTGGAACACACAAATCTTGTAGTGCAGAGAGACCTTACACCCTGAACATTGACATAACGACCTGGCACAGACCTCAGAAGAAAGGGCATAATCCATTCTCCCCTGAACCAGGGAAGCCATCCACGAAACATCCAGGCTGGTCTATAACATCACCTGGAAGCAATCCTCTACCACGGAAGACCTACACTGCTCAGACTTTGACCTGCTCAAAAGAGACTTCCCTTAACATTGAGAAGACTTAACAATGACAATGACCTGCTTACAGGACAGGGCTCCCTGCATTGCCCTCTGATTGTGAGGTGAAAGGAGAGGATGCTCCACATCCTGACTTCAATGTAAGATATGCAGATTCCAGGATCTTTAATACAGAAACATGATACCAACAACAGAGACAGTGTGAAAAATAAAAGTGTGTTGGCACTACAGACAATGTATTGGATTGGACGATCTAGCTTGCCTGAAGCCTAGACTTGGTCTTGTGCCAGGAAACTTCAGGGGTCGGGTCTCTTTGTACTTAGGCCAAGGTTATTTCTTTCCATGTCCCTCATATTTTGGTGGGCCTATGCAAACAACAATTGCCACTCTAACACCATTTTTACTGTGCTCCTTTGACTCTAATCCTTAAAAAGAACTCACTTAAAATTTGAGGTTAACGTAAGCTAATATGCATGTATATGGAAATGTAAGAAAATACTATGCCTGTAATGTTTAAGGAGTTACGTAAGTTTTATGGCTTTACATTGCTTTGTGTACTGTTAAGAAATATTATAATGTGTTACAATCTGGGGACTTGAGGGACAAAGCAATTGTACATGGATTCTGTCTTATTTATCTTAATGTTCTTTGGCTGAAATTTCAAAGTTAAGATATCAGCGAGGGGACTTCTGAGAATTATGTTATGGGTGATTGTCCTTCCACTGTAACTTTACCTTGTCCTCTTTCTTTGCACCCTTGTTCTCATAATTAAAAATAAAAAAAAATGAAAAAAAAAACAAAGGTACAGATTAGGGTCTGGGTTCTAAATTAAAAATAAATACTTAAGCTTTTTTACAACAACAACAACAAAAAAAAAAAAAAAAAAAAAAAAAGAAATGTTACCACCATATCTCAACCTGTTAAGCAGCACTCTTGGGAAAGAACTTTGGCTTTATAATGTGGAAAATATCACTTCAATGAATCCATGTACAGTATTCTTTTAGCTTCTTTCTTAAACTTCATTTATTGATTGATTGATTGATTGATTGGTTTCTGGGCCACACCCAGTGGCGCTCCTGGCTCTGTGCTCAGAAATCACCCCTGGCAGGTTGGGGGATCATATGGGATGCCTGGAATCGAACCGGGTTATTCCTAGGTCAGCTGCATGCTGCATGCAAGGCAAAAGCCCTATCGCTGTGCTATCTCTCAGGCTCCTTAGGTTTTTTTTTTTTTTTTTTTTTTTTTTTTTTTAGTAATTTCTTTTCTTTTGATTCATTGCATGTAAGCAAATCATTCCTTTGGCTGCCTCTGATCGGCTGTCTGAGTCTGGGCTGATGCTCTTCCTGCCCTGTAGATGGCCTTGTCATCAGCTAAAACATAGCTGCTGCTTCTTGGTAGATCTCAGCACCTCTGCACACCTAGATTCCTTGGCAATTCTCTAGACACCCAGACACAGCTTCATGAGCAGGCAACACAGAGAAGCTGCTCACAAGTTGAATTCAAATCTTAAACCATAATGTCTGGAAAACTTAGTCCTTTAGTTTGTTTGTTTGCTTGCTTGCATGCTTTTTGTTTTGGGGACATAGCCAGTGTCTGTGTTCTGGGGTTACTCCTGCTCTGCACTCAGGAATTTCTACAGGCCTGTTTAGGGGATGTATGAGATATGAGAGTCTGGGGATCAAAACTGGGTCACCTGCTTGCATGACAAGCACCCTACCCACGGTACTATCTCTTTGTACTATCTGTACAATAGAATCAGATATCTATCTACATGCCACCTAAATGAAGAGTTATCTATCTAATGTTTAAAAAGAAAACAAGAACTGAACAAATGAAACTCTAGACTCAAGCAGAAAGTCTCCATTAACATTACAACAGGTATAAATATTCCTCGGGGGAAAAAACCACTTCATTTCTGATTATAGGTATGAACTCACTATTAGTAGAAATCACTATTTCCAGGATAGGGACAAGATCAGGAAAGCATAAGGAGAGTCATGTGGAGAGGTTGCTAACATTCCTAGTTTGGTCTCGACTGGAACTAAACTTGGAAATGAGCAGTAGAGAATAAGTGCTTAGCTCCTGTGATCAGCTGTGCACTTTATTAATAACTTGGTATTATAAAATTTTGCTTTTTCTGTTTCTTTTTGTGAGTTACACCTGGTAGCATTGAGGGGCTATCTGGACTTAGTGCTCAATGGACCATGTGGTAGTGGAAATGAACTCAGGTTTCTAGCATTTTGTAAAGCATGTGTTCTGATCTATTTCTCGAACTCTGTGTTATCCCTTGAGCTATCAAGGTGCTACCAGATTTTGACTCTAAATTGCCCAGCTAGCCATGTAAGATCCAGTGGAATAAGTATGGGCAATATAATCACCAATATAGAGGAAATTCCATTAAAAAGTGCAGCAAAATGATTTTCTTATGTCAATCATCAGAAGTAGGGTTAGAAAAATACAAATAAATTCAACTGTAATGGGAGCACTACTGACAAAATCCCACTCAAAGCTGTGTCCCATGTAACATAATATGGCAAGTGTATTTATTGGACATAACCGTTAGGCTTCTCAGCTCATCTTCTTGTTGGAAATATGCTGATAAAATTTAGAACATGAATAGGAGAGATGATTTTTTCAAAGGATTCTGTGTAAACACAAAATTGGAGGGCAATTTATAAGGATAAGCAATAGAATAACCAATGATGTGAACTTTGTGCACATAGGCTTCTGGGCTACAATTCAATATTCTAAGTAGTTATTTTCAGAAATGCTAGCAGCAGGAGCTCTCCAAATCCAAATAGCAAATCCAATCATTGAATGAACAGATCTCTGCAAAATCATCAAAATATCTATTATCTACAACTGTTAGAGCTGCACCACTTGCTGGCTGCCCTGTGGCTGATGTCAGCACAGCCACAGCTGAACTTAACCAACACTGAATGAGGCTCATCTGCTACTTCTAGAGCTCTGTGACATCCATGGGACACCTTGTTTTGAGCTGACAACTAAATATATAAAAGTGATTTCTTGCAGATATTTCAAGTACTTTAAAAGTCCAACATCTCCATAACCAGTTCATTCAAAATGAGAATGGAAAAATATTTCTAGAGAATGGAAACCAGGATTATTCTATTTGCAATATTTGGGGGGCAGATTAAAAGTAAAACTGGTGGGCTGAAAAGATAGGACAGTGGGTAGAGAGTTTGCCTTTCACATGGCTGATCCAGATTTGATTCCTGGCACTCCATATGGTCCCCTGAGTATAGTCCACAGTAATACCTAAGCACAGAACCAGGAGAAAGCCTCTGAGCACTGCAGGGTATGGCCCCAAGACAAACAAATAAAAACGTTGGGATGGCTGAGCACTAGGTTTGTGCTGGACTTCCTAGGGCACTAAAATGTATATTATAAAGCCAGCCTAACTTGGGCAGGAGAGATAGCACAGTGATGGGACATTTGCTTTGTATGCAGCCGACCTGGGAGGGACCTGGGTTTGATTCCCCGCATCCCATGTGGTCCCCAAGCCCTCTAGGGGTAATGTCTGAGTGCAGAGCCAGGAGTAACCGCTGACCACTGCTGGGTGTGCCCTAACAATCAATCAATCAATCAATCAATAAAGTTTAAAAAAAAATTAAAACCAGCCTAACTCAAAAAGAAGAAATTACAACTTGACGTCTAAACTGCAGACTCCAAGCACATCTGCTGCTGATCCTTCTTGGCTGATGTCTCTTAAGGTGCCTGTGCACTTCCTCAAAGAGGCACCTCAGCTCGTTTGCCAGGGTCTTTCCTGACCTCAAGGAATGCATGGCACTCAGCATCTCAGTGGGTGATCTCAATGCAAGAGAAAGCAAGGGAAAGTTTATGAACGCAACCCACCACATTAATTCTGGGTTCTCCTGTCATTGGCACAGTGGGAATTCAGCCCTTCAGAAAAGAGTAGCAGCCCACAGGCGACCGCAGGTGGAAAGGAAACTGCCACTGAGAGGCAAGTCCTGTGTGGGAATAGATCAGGCTTCTGAACTGTGTCTTCTCAGCCTTGCAATTATGCACTGCTAAATGATCCTTGAGAAAATGATAACCATGCACATTCCAGAACACTAGAGTATTTTATTCTGAACAAATTTGAACATAATCATTAAAATTAAAATGGCACCAGAATGCACGAGGCAATAGAGAACCACAAAGGCATAAATAGCCTTCAACAACTGAAATTTGCATAGAATGGATTCTTAGAGCAACTTGTGGTGACAAGAACTGAGGAAGACAAGATGGCCAAACCAGTCAGAGCTGAGAGAGGAGCAGAGTAGCAACTTTAGGCCAGACATCTCCCACCCAGGATTAAAGAACACACAATCCTCACTCAGTCACATGAGCCTGGGGAGAGGGGATGATGGGGAGAGGAGAAATTGGATGAGAGTTAGTAGTGACAATGAAAGGCCAAGTAGAGGCCAAGTTGTTGGATCAAAATGTGCATCAACCAGCAAGTAAAAGACATTGTGGGGACAAATCGGAGAGATTCAGTCTGACTAGTTGTTAGATGGCAAAAGCTGTGCTTACATTTTAGGTGAGACAATGGCATTTGCTTACATCAGAAGATCTGTATTGTTCCAGCTGCATAATGAAGTAGAGAGTGCTTGGAAATAATGAGTAGGAAAAATGACCCAATTCTTAGCTCTTGCCTGACTGGCTTTAAAATATTTCAGGAATGAAAAGGTAGATGGCAAACAACAACCATCTGGACGATTTGGAGCTCTGGTGCATATCGAAAGTGTGTTTCAGGCTGCAGTAATAGAACAGCAGGTAGGGAACTTGCTTTGCAAGTGGCAGACTGAAGTGTGATTCCAGAAACTCATAGTCTCCTGAGCAGTCAGGAGTGATCTCTGATGGAAGAGCCAGGAGTAACTCCTGAGCACAGCTGGGTGTTAAAATAAAAACCCAAAACTTCTGTGTTTAATCAAAGTTCAACATTTAACTGAAAAATTCAGATCTCTCCAGAACCTCTCCTGTACACAAGACTAACATGAAGTGAAACAATAAACTTACTGTGCACAGATGGGAGGGGACATATAAAGGGTATCCACGGGACACAGTCATTATATCCAAGAAGACAAAAATGCCTCCATAGAACAGGTCACACTGACGATGTTCTTGAGAACACTCTCTCAAATGACACAAGAGTGGACGTACCACAATTCAGAAAGCAGTCCAGCATGAAAGCAACATGGCTTCTATGAACCCATCTGCATCAAGATGCAAATAAACCAGCACTGTTCATTTTTATGGCAGAGTAAAATATAGAAAAAATTGTTCTAGAAGCATACCATCTAGGATCTTCAGTGGAGTGAACCGAAAGATGAGAGAAATAAGGTCCTTGCTTTTCACTATAACTTTCTGTCACACTCAACTTCCTAAAAAGTTGGTGGCTATTGCTTCATGGGATTCAAAGAGAGCAAAAGGGTTAGTAACTACAGATTGAAAGATAAGGTGATGGAGACAGTGCACAATGAAGGGAAGGAAGATGGCAGAAATGAAGGAACAGGTAGACAAGTGGCACATCTGCAGGGCCTAATATTTACATATTCAAAAACAGAAGTAATTTTCCAAAACGAAAATTGAGTCAGCAGTGAAGAGACTGGGCTGATAAGGTATGGTGTCCCCATTAGCAGAATGTTCGTGGCTTTCATCAGCCTCTAGAGAGGATGGAGCCCCAGTAATGACAGGGAAAGTCGAGATGATGGGAAGGCGTAAGGCCACAGCTGCTCCCTGTAATTTGTATGGTAATGAACGATTACCTAGAGTCATGTGCCCAGCACGTATGTAATCTGCAAGAGCAGGTGCCTGGCAGTTGACTGAGATTACTGAGAATTACCCTGTGAGATCAGAACAACCAGAAGTGTGGCCAGGGCTTTATTCAGGGAGGTGCAAGGGGAAACTGCACTTAGGTAGATAAAGGTCTGCTCAAGGCCCTGGTACACCTGCTCCTGACTCACCAGGATGCCCTGGGCACTTTCCCTGTATCTATTCTGCAGTTTTACAAGTTGATTTTCAGCTTTTTCAAGGGGCTTCCTCTGACTTGATGTCACACTCGGAACAGGTAGCTGGAGAGCAAAACCGAGTTTGAAAAGGGGTCACCCCCTTCCTTGGGGGCTAGGGTATGGGCCACATCTCCCGTTGCTTGTGGGCTACTTCCAGCTCAGTGGTTGGGTGTTGTTCCTGGTGGTGCTCAGGGGATCATTTTAATGTCAGGGTGCAGACCAGGTCTTGCCCACTGAGCAAACCATCTTGTCAGCTCAGACGATATGTCTTCCTCTTCTTGGAGCTGAGCTCGGGCTCCTATCTTAGTGCCTCAACTCTGTAGGACTATTCCTATAGTCTAGATGGGCACAGGGGATGCATAGGAGATGCCAGGGACATGGAAAAGAACACATGCTCTTTGCTTCCTGCATTCTTCCAGGGAATGAGAAAGGTGTGCTCACTGTGTCTCTCTGGAATTTTTCTTGGACCTCTGCCTCACTCACTAACAAATGCCCCCATTTTTCTGTCCAGTGAAAAATGAGAAGACCAAACGCTGGTGCTATTTGTACCTTCTTGTGACTGATAATAGAGGGAAGGAGGGATAAGGAGGTAGAAAGATAGTGAAAGGGGGTATTAAAATATTAAAAAATAGGGTTGAAGGGAGAGTAAGGAGAAATAGGGGCATGAAGGAAAAGCCAGTGTACCTAGAGTCAAATCTGCCTATGGTTCCAACTCACAGTTCACAGCATTTCAAATAAGCCACAGGGTTGGATGATTCTGAGCAGCATGATCCTCCATAGAGAAAGCTGCTGACAAGAAGCCCAAGGGCACATAAGAGTTAACTGCAGCACCCGTTTCCCCATTCATCACGGCTCATGCCCCTGATGCCCGGGCTGAAACCTCACACTAATGTGCACAGGAAGCTCACACTTGACCTCTATGGCATTACCTCGATTTAGCTGCAGCCACTTACTGTGAATGCAAAGCTCTGCCTACCTTCATGTAGAGAACCAGACAGATTGCTGGGCTGGACACCAAGACCTAGTCTGCACTCCCTCTCTCCCAGAAGGCAGACAAGTGCTAGGTAGCTGCTTTCAACTAGGGCTCCTGTTGCTCCAATCAACTCTCTAGGAACATTGACTTAAATGAAGAAGTGTGAGATCATGCCCAGAGCCTTTTCAAATAAAGAAGCATAAATTCAGGCTTAGAATACAAATTTTTTTTGAAGTGACTAAGAAACTTCTTAAAGAATATCAAGTAGTGTCAGCAGGGCTCATGCTGCTGGCTGCCGTTCCCAGTGGAAATGCACGGCGTCTGAGCATCTGTGGTCAGATCTAAATAGCTCACTCGTGGTGGAGGGGGGAAATATTTTTCCTTGTTTCAAGTGGGCAGTGGAAGCAGTGAAAGCCTAAGTAAACTCTGACCCATTAGATAATAGGCCATTATAACTCTGGATGACTTCCTCAATGGCCTGGAAAAAGAAGGGGGGAGTTTCTCATTTCCTGCCAGGAGAAAAGAGAAATGTTAGGATAGAACCATGCACAAAGAATGCAAGTGTTCACAGGGAAATAAATGGACAGAGCAAGAAACAGAGACAAAAGGAGGGGGAGCAAGAAAGACATGAAGGTTTGGAAGGGAAAAACTGTTTTGTGTGGGGTTATCAAATCTCTGCACCTCACACACCTAGGTCCTGTCACATTCAAAGTTGTCTTGCAGCCTCCATATTTCCATGCCCTTTGTCCCTCCACCCTCCATCTCCTTTTCCCCTCTTTTCTTTGGTTCCCTTCTTCCCTTTGGTCCCTCTGCTCTGACTCGACAGACAGAAAGAAGCTCTCAGTACTTTCATCCCAGAAGGACCACATAGCACTAAGAGATTGAAGGACAGAGGCTCGACAATGCAAAAGAAAGCAGAGAATGAAAGTATTCAAAGGAAAAGGTCCCCCTGCTGCTCATAGGAAAACAGAAAACTGCCATAGTTGGTTTTGATCCAAGGTGCTGCCAGGAAATAACTGACTCACAGAAAACCCACAGCTTAATTTTTTCCTCCAACTCCAGTGATACATCTTTCCAGAAGAAAATAATCTCATGGATTGTCCTTTTTATTTCTAATTCCTTTTAATCTTAGAACCTGTGATTATTTGTTAAGACATGAGAAACTTTTGGGTTGATCTCCTGGATGCTACCTTGAGCAACTGTGGGAACTGGAGAACATCATCCAGTCTCAAGTCACACTTTCCACAGATGTAAAAGACAAGAACTAAGTAAGGAAACTGTGAGCAGTAAATTAGACAATTCATAGATTGCTTGGAAGAGGACCTGGTTCTTGGAAAACATCTGACAAACAGCAGCTATTACAAACCTATAATAAAATGACAGTTTTAAACTACAGTCAAAGTCTTAAGAATATCTGAGTGGAAACTGGCCCCCTGTTTTGTGGAATGGGAAGAATTCTGCCAAATTATGGCAGTAGTTTTATGCAAAGGAACAGAAATCCAAACGAATGTGAGCTCCAATTCTCCATCTACCATTGTGCCATTTGGAACCATGATGATTCTCTTTTTCCTCACCTTTACAAAGTTAATATGAGAGTAGGCAAAAGGCAGTAACAAATCAAACATATTGTTAATAGACATGAGCCTCCACCTCCACTCCAATGCCTTCTCTTCTTTGTCCCAGTACAGTAAAAAACATCATTTCATAAATTTCTCCTCAGTACTATTGTTCAAATATTCTTCCTATCCAGTCAATTTACAGACAACTTTCAGAAGTAGAAGAAATATATTTCCAAAGTGGCAGATATGTCCTTTCCAGAGCCTCTCCAGGGCAGTATTACAATTTGGGAAAAACTGGTCTAGAAAAATGCCCAAGACTAAGAGATACCTTTCCTGGATTTGAGCATATTTGCTGGTGAAACTGTGCATTTTCCACTCTTTTTTGATTTACTAAGACCCTAATATCTGATTGCTAAGACCATCAGAGGGCTGTGCCACTTAGGAATCCAAAGAGTGGCTAAGCTGCAGACCTGGAGGAGATGAGGCCATGGCCACAGGTTGGGAAGAAACCACTTGTGAGCTTCCTTACACCTTTTCCAAAACCAAAATACCAGAATAGCAAGTTCCTCTTTCCAAAAATAGCCCTTCAAGATAATGAATCCTTACATTTCTCCCAGATTTTATTTTTCTATCATTGTGATTTTTTTTTTTACCCCTAGTGGACTCCATCCTCTGGCCCATCCTAATTTGTATATATTTCTCCTAAGCATAGCCTTCTAAAAAAGCATCTCTACTCAACCTTTCCAGATTTGTATTTCTAGCTAATTTATCTTTAAATTCAACCTCACAAAACGCAATGTAGAAGTTACTCCAGCAATTTGTTATATGGTAAAGACGAATGGGTTCTGCAGGTTTCATTAAGGTTCCAAATCAAATACAGAGTACAGCCTTGGATAAGCCTGACTTAAATCTAGTGAGAATTATTAACCAAGGGCCATGACCTATGTGGCAGCAGACAGTTTGGTCACAAAGAAGCAATGCATGGACTGTGGAGAGGGACAGTCCCCTGGAGCCTAGAACCAAAAGCCTAGATCCTCATAACTTCAAGAAATGGGAAACTCATAAGGACCAGGAAGAATTTTGAACAATGAGCTTGAGTTCCAATAAAACCCAACTTTATCCCAGTTTGTGAGTTGTCAAGAGCCCGATGTGAAAAGTCAATGATACGTGTGTCATTTAAAGGCATGGCATTTGTGGTTATTTGTCATGGCATCATGGTTTGGATTTAGTTATGGTAAACAAAAAGCCTCAAGACTTCTACAGCTACAAGTAAGCTTACTTACTCTACTAAGCAGCCATCCTCCTTCATAGATCCTAGCAGTTGGCCTTTCTTTGGCCTTGTTATTAGTCAATTCCTGAGTTCTGTTCCACTCATTGTGGCATGTATTTTAGGATTCTGATCTTGTCAACTTCTGTATTCCAGCTCCTCCTGATTTCCTACATTCAAAAAGTGTGGACCTGTCGGACCTGTCTAGATCCTGGAGAGAATTCTCTGCATGTCTCCTACAGACTCATTCAAGGAACCAATAAACAGCTGATTTTGTTTCACTGAAACTTCTCATTCTATCTCAGTATTAAATTTTTTCAGTGATGAAAATTTGTTTATTTATTTTTATTACTGAGTAATATGGTACTTAGCTTTGTGACAAAGTGTCAGTTGTTTTTCTTTTTTAAATCTTTTTATTAATAAATTCATTTAAACACCTTGATTACAAATAAGATTGCAGTTGGGTTTCAGTCAAGTAAAGAACCCCCCCCCCCCCCATCACCAGTACATCATTCCAACCACCAGTGTCCCAAATCTCCCTCCTCCCCACCCTACCCCCACCTGTACTCGAGACAGGCTTTTCCACTTCCCTCATTCATTCACATTGTTATGATAGTTCTCAGTGTAGTTACTATGACTGCACTTACCACTCTTTGTGGTGAGCTTCATGTCATGAGCTGGACCTTCCAGCCCTTCTCTGTCTCTGAGAATTATTGCAAAACTGTCTTTTATTTTTCCTAAAACCCATAGATGAGTGAGACTATTCTGTGTCTATCTCTCTCCCTCTGATTTATTTCATTCAGCACAATAAATTTACATCCATGTATAGAAAAATTTCATGACTTCATCTCTCCTGACGGTTGCATAATATTCCATTGTGATATGTACCACAGTTTCTTTAGCCATTCTTCTGTTGAAGGGCATCTTATTTGTTTCCAGAGTCTGGCTATTGTAAAAAGTGCTGCAATGAATATAGGTATGAGGAAGGGATTTTTGTATTGTATTTTTGTGTTCCTAGGGTATATCTCTAGTAGTGGTATAGCTGGGTCGTATGGGAGCTCAATTTTCAGGTTTTGGAGGAATCTCCATATAGCTTTCCATAAAGGTTGAACTAGATGGCATTTCCACCAGCAGTGAATAAGAGTTTCTTTCTCTCCACATCCCCGCCATCACTACTTGTTTTCGTTCTTTGTGATGTGCATGAGTCTATCTCAGTATTAATTACTGTAGTATATTAATTCATATTTTTCAAACATAAATATGATTAGTAAGCAGAAATATGGGAGGAAGAGAAAATAAAGGATTCTCTCTTTTAGTCTTTAGCTCTAATCAACAGACCCACCAGAAGTCCCATATAAGCTCAGAAATAATAGAAAATGTAGGATATACATTGCTCTTTGTTCCACTGCAGGCAGATGTCTGAACATCTGTAAGAATGCTCTACATTCAAAACATTTCACCAAAGATAGCACTTACCAGGGGCTGGACTGCTAAGAAGTTCTGGGCTCTGGTAAGTGTTCTGAGAGTGACTCACCAAAGGAAACCTTTACAATGATCCAGGATAACTTCAGGTGAAAATAGAAAAATACAATTTTAAATGCATATATTATAAAGAATTCGTGTCCAGTATGTAGTAATGGTGGCATTGTAGTTGTTAAGGCCACCTCAGAAATAATTTTTTCTGAGACAGTAGTATAGAGATAACTAGGTACTAGAAATTAAATGGTTCAAGTCCTGAATTTCAGTATCCATGACTGTGAATGTGATTAAAAAAAATCAGGACCAAACTAAACCCATAGGGAATAACTGCAGGAATTAAAAAATTTGAACTCAGAGACAAGACTTCATATGAAGTCTGAAGACAAAGATAATGGAGGCAAGACTGGAGTGATGTGGAAGAGAGATTAGACTTAGAAGTCACATGGAATAGTGGTTTGTGCACACAAAAATTGACAAAAAGATTTTAAAAACTAAAACTTTGGACACTCAGCCTTACAAACACAAATCCATGCTTGAGGTTTCTCAAAACCCACACATGGGGAGAAGTCTTAGCCTTGCTCATCTTGGTAATCTATGTCTAAGCAGCTTTCTGTTCTTGGGTGTTAACAGCTGAGTTTTAATCAACTACTTACGCATAAATCTCTACCAGTATGCAAAGTCATAGGAGTAAAAAAGAAAGCTGAGATGAACTGACTGAAAAGGAGGAGAAAACAACAAGAGGAGATTCAGATACTATTTTCTGCTCAGGGAGGTAGGTAGGGAGAAAAAACCTTTCTTCATATATGTGATGTCAAACAGGTTTGTAATGATTGTTATGGTCACTTTGTAACTAACTTTGCAGACATGCCTTCCTATTTTTCATGGGAGCTTATCCATCTGATAGGTACTTAAAACTGTGTGATGGACAAGTAATGTCATGGAATCATACCAATGGGATGAAAAAAAAACATAACAAGACCAGAAAGAAAAATAATAATATTCTAAAAAGAAATAAAATAGTGGGAGGGGAAAATTTCACATTCTGCATTTTTGGGGTTTTTGTATTTGTTTCATAAAAATTACTATAGTTGTATGACCCCACTACAATATTGAGTGCATTTGCTATTTAATTTAGGCCAAACACATTTGTGTTACAATTATATATGTTTCTTTAGTTTTTCCTGTACCCGCTTCTCATGAATCTCTGACTGGCTTTGAAACTCCTTGTAGAATAATTGTTTTAAAACCAACATGAGGAATCACCTTTAAAATTAAGAAAACACTATTACAAATCCTGCAGCCTACATCCTTCATCAAAGACTCGTGCAGAAGCAAAGTCACCTGCCCTCTTCGATGACTGCTTGCATGCCCAATGGCATAGTACTTTGCACATAGGAATATGGAGGAGCACAGATTTCACAAGTTGTTCCCACAACTGCAAGACAGAAGGTGGTCAAGGTCGAATGGAGCTCGTGTTCTTAGTTGCCTGTTTTTTGTGGACTTGACCCTTGTTGAGAATTTATATCACAGCATTATAAAGTGAATCTAGATGAGGTGACACGTGACCACTTCCTACAGCAATGTGAAAGCAGATATCACTACATCTTTTCTCTGTTCATATCCTGCTCCATGCAGTGGATTGTTAGGGAGACCAGATCATCAAGGATCTAGGTACGTGTCCCAACCCACAGTGCATCCAAAGACATTGTTCCCTCTGCTGCCAAAAGTCCACACTGATAAGGACCCTGTTAATCATTTCCACTCCCTATCTGCACCTGTATTTCCACTCCCTGCCAAATGATTTCTGTTCAAATTAAATTGCTCTTGCTTCACACAAGGAAAAATTCTGCCTAAAGACTGTTTGACGTCAATGCAGCAATCTTGTGTACTTTTTCAGTATGACAGAATTTTGCTTTCGCTCTGTAAAGCTTTTACATGGCATTTTTGAAGGGTGTAGTGGCTGTGGAAGATTTATTGTCATCACCAGCAGTCCAGCCTCCAATGCATCACCCCCAAGTCACTGAGCACAGGAAGGAGTGTCCCATATTCATCCGATATTAGTTTCAGCACTTCCTACCAATCCACTTAATGACTTACTAAGCACAAAGGAAACTGAAGCTCCTGATTATTACAGATTATACTGAGGCAGAAAAATTGACTTCAGAGTCAGAAATTAAACCTCACACATGACATAAACATTAACTCAAATGGATCATAGATTTAAGTTTAAGATGCCAAGTTAAGAGCCTTTTATAAGATAATGTGAGATAAAACGGATTTAGAAAAACTCTCAGTTTTTAAACATGATACCAAAATCACAGTCCAATAAACACAATAAAAAATAAGTTGAATTTTAAAAATGAAAAACCTTTTTCAAACAACTCACCCAATTCCAGAAAGGTTTATTTTTAAACAGTTTTATTTGAGGTTCTGTGATTTACAATACTGCTCATGGTAAGTCTCCATGCATACAATGTTCCATGACCACATCTTCTTCTTGATTCTCTGTGATATAGAGTGACAGGCTGGATAAGAAAACTAAACCTAACTGTGTGCTGCTTATAAAATACACATCTGAAAAGTCAGGGCAAACAAGTTCAAAATCAAAGGCTGGAAAACACTAATTCCCTTTAAAATGCCATTCTTCTAGCAGACAACACAGACTCCAAATTATAAAAGGCTATAAGGGGCAGAGATACTCCCTTCTTAGAACAAAGGAGCTATATATCAAGAACTCATCCTCCTAAACATATATGGACCCCAAAATGGCCCATAAATATCTTTAGAACAACTGCTAATAGATAGGAAAGAAGATACTGACATCAACATCAATTTAAAACTTTTGTTGAGCAAAATGTTTATGGTGCTCAGGATTTAAAAGTTATGCTAAAGTTTGAGTGTACTCCTTTGCCATCTTCATATCTGACAGAGGATGTTTACAGACTATACAGAGAACTCCCCACACATGTTCAATCATGGTTACAGTCTCAATGATTTCAGTTTAGCTGATGAGCCCTGAGTGGGGTTGCAAGCCACTTCCCCCATAAACTCAGAGAGATTTCCTTCCTTCCTCTCCTCAGGTTTGAAAGTGTAATGCTAGTGATGCAAGGTAAGAAGCAAACAGCCCATTAAACCTAAAGAGACTCCAAAGTTTCTAGGAATTGGAATAGTTGTGCATATTTTAAAATAACCCAAATTAATGTGATAAAATGAGCTGATCCAAATACCAAATTAAATAAAAATAGATTCCACTGCCAGCCTCACTCTGGCCTCAGAAAGAGAGACACTGGCTAGAACAAAGCTTTGAAGAAAACTTTAATATACAACTGTATCATCTTCCATTTGTGTTCTCATATTTATAAATACACCTCTGGCAGTCCTTCCAAATATGTTTTTGTGGGGGCCAGAAGTGAAGTCATATGCTTTATACACTGAGCTACATCTATGAGCCACACTTGCCATCTTGAATGTTGACCATTGAAGCTGCTTTAAGATTAGTTGGCTTCCTCCCTGACCAGCTGCTACTCCAGCTATATGTAGAATTAATTAATGATGGAGCTGGATGGTGATGGAACGAATGGAGGGACCTTTCTCTGCCATCCCAGACCACGTGGCTCTGCAACCCCCATTTAGCTGGCGGGTCCCAGGTTTAGGTGAACAGCGAAATCAGACTCATCCAGAGACAGGCATTAGGAAGTATCAGTTTTATTCATACCCTATCCACCACACGTGTGATCAATCTCAACCATTTATGCATGCTATCCTTAGCTTGCTCTGCGTCTTAACTTGTCCGGCCATGTCTTTTCCTCATACCTCTCCATGCTGGCAAAAAAGGGCCTCATCCTCTTGGTCAAAGGCCTTACGTAACCTTTTCCCAGACCCCTCCCAGGAAATGGGAGGGTTCTAGCAGGTAAAGATAACGTAATATCAGCTTTCCAAGACCCCTCCCAGAAATGGGCAGATCTCAGGTAGATACACCTAAATCCAGGGTGGAGTTACAGCTATATTCCACTGATATTCAGTGTTTAAGTGAAGTGTCCCCTGCTTATGCTTAGGCTACTCCCTGAAGTTCTCAGCACCAGATTAGCACCCTGTTTGAGTGCCCTGTACCATCCAAGCTGGGGCCCCAGAACATCTGTACAACCTGGTCTGATACTGTCTTCCTGTAGATAGTCCCCAGGGTTAACTGATCTGGCCTCCTTTGGGTCCTGCTTTTTTTTTTAATTTGGTTTTTCGGGCCACGCCTGTTTGATGCTCAGGGGTTACTCCTGGCTAAGCGCTCAAAAATTGCCTCTGGCTTGGGGGGACCATATGGGACGCCGGGGGATCGAACCGCAGTCCTTCCTTGACTAGCGCTTGCAAGGCAGACACCTTACCTCTAGCGCCACCTCGCCGGCCCCTGAGTCCTGCTTTTTTGAGGCCAGTCTAGACCAACTCCTAAACATGACAGACATCAATTATCCAATGACTGAAGAAAGGGAGACAAGAGGATGGACTTCAGTCTTTAGGAAGCCCAGTAGGAAGCCTACTCAAAACTGTTGCTGGTCTTTGGGATGGTCAAAGGGTTTCATGTGCTGAGAGCAATAACTCTTCTCTCTCCCCTTTGGGACTTCTCTGATACATCGAGATGGGCGATAAGAGGAAGAGTCACACCCTAATTTTGTGCACTCGTTAGACCACCAGGGCTCAGGTAGAGACAAAACAATAGAGCTTCTGTCCCTTGTGTCTTTCTGTATCCCATTTCTTTGTGGAGAAGGTGTAATTGTAGTAGAAACATTTGGATCCACTGACCTTGGGCTGCCCACAACTGGCCTAATTTTCGTCCTCTTTAGAGCTTCAAGCTGTAGATCTATCACTGCCTCCATGCCTGATTCAGGTATGTAATCCAATAGTACTTAATCCCTTTAACCACAGCATTTATATCTCCAAACTGACTTCTACTTTTTCTATGGGTATGCAAGACATATAATACTGTGCAAATGTTCTCCTTGAAGTGTTGAATCCAAGGAAGGATGAGAAAGTGTTATTAGGTAGTGTTTGGCACAGTAAAACCATAAAATATTCTTTAATAATGAGTAAAATAGAGTAAAAACTACTTTTAAGGTAAATGGCTAAAGAAATTGTGGTAGTATCAGGAGACATCGAATCATGAAAATTTCCTATACATGGATATACATGGAATCTACTATGCTGAGTGAAATAAGTCAGAAGGAGAGAGATAGACACAGAATAGTCTCATTCATCTGTGGGATTTAAGGAAAATAAAAGATATTATTATAATAATATCCAGAGACAATAGAGATGAGAGCTGGAAGGACCAGCCCACAATACGAAGCTTACCACAAATGTGGTGAGTGCAGTTAGAGAAATAACTACACCAACAACTATCATGACAATGGTAGTGAGTGAGAGAAGTAGAATGTCTGTCTCAAATAAAGGCAGGGGGCGAGGGAGGAGGGAAGTGTGGGGCATTGGTGGTGGAAATGCTGCACTGATGATGTAGTGTGTTCATTTTTATGAAAAAAACCCAACTACAAATATGTGTGTAATCATGGTGCTTAAATAAAGATGTTATTTAAAAAACAAAAATGAATGTGAGTGTCATGTGGGGATAGTGAGGTGATCTAAGTCTTTGCAGCAGAATGGACAGCACAGTGTGCAGCCTTCAGGATAGTGATGAGGTATGGTATGGACCTTCATCTGCATCCCACCTACATCCCATTGTCCCTTCTTTCTCCTCCTTCCCTGCCCTTCACAACTCCTAAACATGACAGACATCAATTATCCAATGACTGAAGAAAGGGAGACAAGAGGATGGACTTCAGTCTTTAGGAAGCCCAGTAGGAAGCCTACTCAAAACTGTTCCTCAGCTGGAGAGAAAAGCCAGGCTCTCCTGCAGCTTGTGCTTCCCTTCCAGAAGTCAGGGCCTGCCTCCCTCTCGTCACTTCCACGCCCACCTTGTCATTCTGATAGCCTCTGTCTGAGACATGCAACTGTGCGAAATTTTGCAGGACAGATATCATGTAACCGGAAGGCATCAGACCCAACCCAAGGGACAAAGTCCAGCTGCCTCAGTTTAAAAGAAAAGCTGAGACTGGCCCCAGTCAAGCACCTGCCTAGGTTTCTTTCTTTGAGCATTGAACCAACTCCAGCAACAGAAAGTCAACCAGGTGTTTTTCCATTCTTTGGAAGCATCAAGTTCCCTCTCCTGCTCCTGTGTGCTCAGACCCCAAATGCTTCCATGACGTTCAGTCTGGAGAAGCATTTTCTGGCTGTCTGGATTATCCCACTCAGAAATCAACCTTTCTATCATTTATCTACATCAGACCCAGGCTGGGAGAAATCAGCAAATGCAATGTTTCATGTCATGTTATACAGATAAAACAGACAAATCTTCACTTTTCTTTCTTTTTTTTTTAGAGGACACACCCAATAGGGCTCATTCCTGTTAAACTTGGGGGGACAAATAGGGTGCAGGTGAACCCAGGTTGGCTAAATGTAAAGCATGTAGTGTCATGCTCACTGTACTATCTTTCTGCCCTACTTTTTCACTTTTCATGTCAATGACAAGTTCAGAATATTTAGCCAGAACATTATACTATAATATAATGGCACTAAATATTTAGTTAGACATACCATATCTAGAACCAAATGTTCTACTAATTTTCACCTAGATATACAAAGGATGAAGATCTAATCTTTGGAATCTTTTTATCTAAATAATAATTTGCAATTGATCTCACTAAGACATTGAATCGTCCCTCTTCATGGGTATTTTTGTTCGGGAATTGTGCTGACATGTGATTAGCATGGACTTTTCATGCAACTTTCATCCCGCCTTTATATGTCCTGTGAAAGTAATGAACTCATCTGTCCAACACCAAAGCAGAGAAGGTTCAGGTCCTTAATTTCTAGTTAATACCCTCATTTCCTTGTTGCTTTATTAACCTTATATTTTTGACAACCTACATAACATGGAAGACACTGCTAAGTCCATGAAAATTGGAACACTTAGTGCTCTGAAGGGCAATTCAATTGAGTAGGGGAGGTCTATCATATATATACACACACAGATAACTCTTCTTTAAGACTAAGTACACTAAATATGAAATAAATCCAAAGGGGAATAAATTGTTTTATTAGGAGACTACTGAAATAAAGAGTTAAGAAAATCTTATTACTATGATCTTTGAAAACCCCATTTATCGGTAAAGCATAGCTAGATGGTTGTGTCAGTGTTTGTAGTTGTGTACATGCTTGCTTGACTGTTTCTGACTGATGTATATGTCTGAACATTGATGTATTAGAAATAGTATAAAAAGAAATATTTGCTTGGTTTTAGCTGTATTGCTAAGCCAGGATCCTGAAATTTTAAGCACCAAAGTCCATAAACACAGTGGCTACAGGGTTCTCAAGTGAATGGCACCAGCTAGCTTTTTAGATCTTTAAGTCTTGGCTTTCCAAGTGAAGAGACTTACTTGGTTTTTTTTGTTCGTTTGTTTTTTGTTTTTTGGGTCACACCTGGCAGTGCTCAGGGATTACTTCTAGCACTATGCTCAGAAATCACTCCTGGCAGGCTCAGGGGACCATATGGAATGCCGAGATTCAAACCACCATCCTTCTGCATGCAAGGCAAATGCCTTACCTCCATGCTATCTCTCCGGCCCCTGACTTACTCGGGTTTTAAGGATACTTAAATCTGTTTTCTGGTATGATGAGATTCAGACCTCAACTTAGAATTTCACTAAGTTATGTCATCTGAAAAACTAAAATCAGTTACACATAGTTTGGGTTTTAATACATGTATGTATATGAAGTCTTGGGGGCTGCAGCACACCCAACAGTGCTCAAGGATGATGTTTAGGGATCAATTATTCAAGCTGGATCTAAATGGACTTGGCCTCCTGAGAGGCAAGCACCTTACCCCTATGCTATTTCTCCATGCCCACACTTTTTATATATTTCAAGCTAATGAAACAATGTTGATAGAATGTCATCAGAATTAGAGCAGAACTTTAAATGAGATGTTTTAATACTAAATGCCCCACTCATGTCTAATCATTAATAGATAATTACTGGGCTGGACAATAGTCCAGGACAATCCATTGAGGTAAGCAGGCATCGACATTACCAGCTGAATGGAAATTATCGTGCAATGTGCTTGCTGTGTTTTTTGTTGGTGGTAATGGTTTTTTTTCTTCTTAAAAAAACTGTTTATCATATCCTCACCAGTTGAGAACCAGCCCATCTAATTTAACGGCCTTTTTAGCTCAGCAAATTCTGATTTGGAGAGTTGATTTGCATGGATATTTTTTGTGCAATCCTATTTACAAACCAACTGGAAAATAAAACCTAACAAGTTCCAATTCCCGGGTACAACATGTAGCTCTGAGCTTGCCAGAGCAGGCAGCTGTGGTGCACTTGAGACACCCCAAGCCTGTCTCACCACAGCTAGTCCTGCCTGCTGACACCCCCATTAGAGAAAACTGCACTCTAGATGGTCAATGTGATCAACTCAAGGTAGTGTATTCCAGTATTTGGGAATGGACACTACATATTCACTGTGACAGGGTTAACCAATCTAAGAAAAATTAAGTTTGATAAATTTGTTCCAAAATACATTGTTTTTCTTTCTTGTTTTTGTCGGTTGTTGCTAAATCTACTTCCCATTGAATATATTTCTTAAATTCAATATAAACTGTGACTAATATAAAAGCCCTCAGACAAGAACTTCCGTCACTGTGTTTACAACTCAATTGATAGAATGAGCTCCTTAATGGAAGAACCCAGAGTCAAGTGTACTTAGCCACAGGTGTGGGAGTGGGACTAAAGCAGAGAGTGTCTGGCCACCTAAGGACTAAAGGCAGCCTAAAGACTAGGAAGTCCCAGATCTGGAGACAGTGTCCTCAGATGGGCGGAATCATTGGAGACTTTGATTTTTCTTCACTCTCCCTTCTTCTATGTGTGCTTCTCTTTAGACTAGACATACTGGATTCAACTGGAGAAGATCCTCAATGTCAGTTCCCCGTGATTCCTGATCAGTTTCTTCTGACTTAATTTTTCAGAGGAAAATTGCACAAACTTGTTTTCTTACTGTTGTGATATTTTTAAAAATCATTCTAATATTGGTGTTCTATTAATGTAACTATTTAAATAAGAACTTTTATCAAAGAATGCTAAAATTTAATCTCAAAATCTGGGTGGTAGAGTTTTGCGAAAATGCCCTTGTGGGGAGAACTCTAGTAATTTGAGAGCTAAGTTAGACATTATTCTTCAGCTAATTTTGGGGAAAGTATCTTGATTTTGCCAGTTAATCAGCTTCCTAACAATTGATGGATTTCCTCTAACTATAATGCGAGACCATTGTGGTTGTAGTTTATAATCTAAAAATATTTATGCTTAAATATGCAGCAGGTATTTGGGAAACAGGTAAGAAAATTCAAAATAATTCATTTTGAAAAATATTCATGTTAATCTCAAAAGTGACTTACTGGCTTTCCATAGTAAATGAAAGAAATTTAGGTGTCTACACTTTCTGTCTCTTTTTCATGTACTCAGTCCTTACAATGAAAGTAGTTGTAAGCCTGTGCTCAAGATCAACATGGCCATAACTTTCAGTTCTGACCAGGAAACAATCTGAATGCAAATGAAGCAAGACTATTACAGATCTTGAGTCACTTATCAGCAAGATCAGAAACAAACTGCCATGGGACAGACAACATGTGGCCCTCCCGAAGTTTACATAGGAACTTTGTTTATGTCAAAACAGACATTTTGGAACTTTGTTCCTCCACTCACTGCCAGTGGGAAGGCTGTCATTTCTCCTGTTAACACTGTGCATCTTAAAAAGAGTCGAAATCTTGCAGAAAAATACCCTGACTGCCAGAAATGAGCTAGGAGATTGTGCAGGTACAGTCCTTTTGCCCCCACAAAAGCACACCTGGAACCCCAGGCAAGCCTCTTGATACCTGGCAAAGGTTGTGGCTTACACGTTTGAATGGAAAGAACCACTATAACTAAATATATGAAAGGCCAATTTCCATCCTAAGGAAAAAATGATGTCAATAAGATCTTAATCATAATAACACTAAATTGTATTCCTTGTAGAGGACACACATTCCTGTCCGTATGTAAAGTCTGGACGAAAGGAAACAATTGCTTCATGAAGTGACAGTTCAAACAGCACATTTGCTATTTTGTTTTGATACAAAGCTGATAACATCTAAAGAGGTCAGGAAAATCAAATCTGATGTAGCTGGGAATGTCTCTGTAATTAATAGGGTGGCAGAAGCACAGGAATGGGGCGCAAACTCCAGACAGCACTTTGATTTCTAATCCTTGGTCTCCTCCTAAGAAAAAAAAATGGCACAAAGCAGATATAAGAGTTCACACTGGCAGCTAAGATCAAAAACTGTGATGACAATTCAAGATTGCACTGAGTCCAGAACTTCACCAATTTCCCTGTAGTCCATAAAACGAAGGTGAACTGCACTTGCTCAGGTTGTTGAGTCACTGCATGTGCTACTGTGAGCACATGCCTACACACAGAGCATAGGGCACCAGGCCTCCCACCCAGACTTGTCCACATGATGCCTGAAATATCCCCATTTCACCATGTTTCCTTCTCACGAGCAGTCCCAGAGGACTGGGTCCATCATAGAAGAGGTGACTAGCAGAGAAGAAGACACAGAGCCACACCAGTCCTAAGCAGAGTCTTGCCATCTGAAATGACAAACGCTGTCCCAAACATCAGAGCTCCCCTCCTTCAGTTCGGTCAACTTAGTGTTTGAATTGAAGGAAGCTCTTCAGTATTTGGAAAAAGTGCAGATTATTAAATGATTATATTGCAAGAAAAAGGAGAAAACTTAGATATTTGCATTATTCCAAGAAAGGGAAATGAGAGCAAAACTAGCAGAACAGTTCCCTAAAAGCTTAGCTCCAAGGATGATGAGATGTAGCAAAGGCCAAGATTTTTTTTTTATATAAAACTGATGAGATATAAAAGAAAATTTAGGCTGACTAGCCAATAATTTTCCAGATGTTGTAATGTACTGGGCTATGGTTTATAAGCCTCAAATAAAATAACTACAGTTCTTTTAAATGACATTTTGGAGACTGGCAAATACACATCGGAAGAAAACAAGTTCCCTTATAGATGTCAGCTGACTCCTGATGTCTTTTCTTCTATGCTGTCACCTTTCAGAGACCTCTTTAAGTACCACAAAATGACTATTTTCAGTATTTATCTGAACACAGTTAAGTAGCTGATTGTGGAATTATAAAATGATTAAACAATTCTTGAGTCTACAAATTGAATCAATGAATAGACAAATGAACTTAATTTGTCTTCATTTAATTTTTCCTTATGCCTTTGCAAGGAAAAATTCCCTTAAGGAAAGGGAATTCACCATTAAAATATCTCTAGTGGCAGCATTTAACAGATTATGTGCCCCAGGCCCCATCCATGACACAGCAATCTAGGAAACGCTGTGACTACTACCACAATCCTCACAAGAATGAGCCGTGCAGATGGTTTCTTACTCATTTATTTACTAAACTCCTATTGCTGCTAAGTGGGGATCTAAGAATTGCATCTCATTCATCAGATTCCAGTGTCGTACATCTCAGCCTGATATGATGCAACAAAGAAAGCATGAAATTGATCTAGGGTTGTATTCTGAATTTTTGCAAAGGTCCTTAACAGTCTGAAAGTATCTGCTCTTAACAACCACGCCACTAGAGCTGATCCCATATAATGAAGTCTAAGTTTGCAGTGAGACTTTTTTTTTTTTTTTTTTTGGTTTTTGGGCCACACCCGGTAACACTCAGGGGTTACTCCTGGCTATGTGCTCAGAAGTTGCTCCTGGCTTGGGGGACCATATGGGGCACCGGGGGATCGAACCGCGGTCCGTCCAAGGCTAGCGCAGGCAAGGCAGACACCTTACCTTTAGCGCCACCACCCGGCCCGCAGTGAGACTTTTTAAACATACACATTTCACCTTCCATTAGGCCACATACAAACAAGAGCTGTAGCCTGCTAGTAGGACATTCGTTCGGGCAAACTATATGTTTCTGAAGGAAACCTGCTGATTATAGTGATGGAAGAAGCAGCTTATACTTCTTATAGCGACGGAAAGGAGCAGTTTTCTCTGAACTCTTTGATCTAACGCAAAAGAAAACTGTGTGGCAACATGGGCTCTATTCCATTTATGTTAGTAAGTTACTGAATATTTGCCTCATTTTATCTAGGAAATTGCTAATTGTTTTTCTAGCGATAAACTACATTCTGGAACATCTTTGTATTCATGATCTCAAGGTACCTGAGATTATTTTGTCAAATAAATATATTGTTTTCTTTACTCTTTCTCTTTCAAATATAACTTAGAAAATCAATTGATTCTGTTTGGATATGTAAAGCAGATTCCAAACAGAACAATTTGAGCAGAAAATATATCTATTTGAAGTTCTCTTGACTATTCACATGCAAAAGTCGTCCTCTCCCATAACCACAAGTCTCCCATATCACATGCACACACACACACACACACACACACACGCACACACACACACACACACACACACAAACACACAGTGGTGAGTCTTTAGAATGGAAGGACACTCACACTGTGACAGCGAGACTGAGAAAAGCAGAAGAGTTCTCATTACATTAGGAGATACAGGTTTGAGCTAGAGAATTACCTAGATCCTGAGATTTTAATCTTCCCTGATGTTTTCAACTTTCATTTCTGAATAGTGAGCTCTAAGAGATTCACTTATTCCTTGAATTTCTGATTTTCTAATAAAAAGCGATAAGATATAACTATAAACCACTCACAGAAGGCAAATAAAAGAAGGATTCAAAATAATTGTTCCCTGTCTCTTTTATCCAATTATTTATTTATTTATTTATTTATTTATTTATTTATTTATTTTTGGTTTTTAGGTTACACCCGCCAGCACTCGGGCCGTTCCTGGATCTGTACTCAGAAATCCCTCCTGGCAGGGACCATATGGGCTCCCAGGATTCGAACCACTGTCTGTTCTGGACTGGCTGCATGCAAGGCAAATGCCTGACAGCTATGCTATCACTCTGACCCTTCTTTTTTCCAGATTCCTATATCATCAATGATAGCTTCAGTTTCATTACTAAGACAAGTAATGAATGAATGGGCCTGAGAAATTCTTGATTGAAAATACACATCGTCCTGCTTATGAATGGACTTGGTACTCTGGTCCCTTTTGACTTCTCTCTTTCAGGGTTGAAAACACTTCAACAACATTTGCTCTGCTTCTGCGTCAGGTTGGGGTGAACCTTCTCTAGCTCAAAGCAAAGACTGAGCCACTGATATATGAACCAGAGGGACACCACACAATCCAGGCTTCTCTCCATGTCACCTACTTCTCTTAAGAATCAGAACAGAGGGCTGAAGAGATAGCACAGTGGTAGGGTGTTTGCCTTGTACACGGCAAACCCAGGACAGATGGGTTCCATTCCCAGCATCTCATATGGTCCCCCCGGGCTGCCAAGAGTGCAGAGCCAGGAGTAACCCCTGAGCACCACTGAGTGTGGCCCAAAAACATAAAACAAAACAAAACAAAATAAAAAAAGAATCAGAACAGACTTCATCTGCTCCCAGCTTCTGAAATGTCTCTGAAGGCCAGATGCCAAGGAATATACCAAATTTGTCTTAAGCTTGGCCTAAAAAGGTTATTCTTGGAAGAAATGCCATCAACTTTATTTATTTCTTTCCCTTATTTTCCTAGTTCCTTTTTGGAGCAATGAGGGAAATGAGACAGCTGAAGTATTATTCTATTTGGAATACAGGAAAAGATGCAAGTATATCATGTATGACTTCTTTTCACACATGTGTGTATGTATGCTGACACAATCAGCACTTGCTGTGAATGACTATGCACATTAAAAGGTTTGAGATTCTTTGCAAATGGCCATTCTATGTACTTAATTTTTTCATCTGCAAAAATGGAATTCACATAGTCCCATCCAAATGCTATAAATCCACTGTATTTTAACCAGCATTTTTACTTGTATGTACATGTGTGTTTGTGCATATCTATATATGAGTGTGTGTGCATGGATGCCCGTAAGTATGTAAGTGTGTGAAGGCATGAGTATAATTCCTAGGGAGCTTCATAGAAATTAGATACCAAGTTCCAGACTGTGTTTCTTTAAAGCAACCTTTCAACTGATTAGACAATTGAAGTTTTCCTAAGAGGAAAGTTGGTGATTCCTAGGAATATCTGGGAAAAAAAATAAGTTGAAGACATTAGAGGACTCAGAAAAGTAGAATTTTAGTTATCAAAACCTAACATGTCTAGTCATAAATAAAGGAAAGTTTTGCACGGTGAAAAACCTGAGAACTAGAATTTTGTTACTCAAAAGTGTCATAGATAATTCCTTTTTATTTATTATTTTAGTTGCATCATGGGTTGAGGAAAAATGTATCATATAAAAGTAGAATAAGGCCTGTGGCACACCCTCTTCTTTAAATAATTAGGAACCTTGTTCATTTATTTTTCAGGAGTGATTTGTGAAAATGACATGGCCTATAATGTTTTCTATCAGAACCTAATGAACAACAGATCATATCACAGCATCCAATATATATCACATGCATATAATATATTTATGAAAATATAGTTCCTGAAAAAATGTGTACAATGTGATAAAAGTCTGCCTGAGTGTATCTGTATGTGAATATGTAGATCTGTGCATATATGTGAAAGAGAGAATGTTTGGTAATTTTCAATCAAAGACATTGTTGGTGGTGGAATACAAGACCAGAAAGACAATTTTTAGGAGATCTCTAAACAAGGATTTTGCCTTTGAAAAATATAACAGTCTGTTTTGATGGCTTCCTGAACCAATATATCTAAGTAATGTTTATATTTCTATCAAAACTGTAATGGTTCAAATAGGGAAAAGAAAGATATCTGCTAATTATGAATCATGGCCTTTGAGCTCTTCAATAGCTGAGAGAAGGCCAAGAGTAGTAGGAGTTAGGTAGTTGTTTGGTTCTCTGGACCCAGAAATGCATTAGGCCTAAGGATTAATTACTCGAACTAGGGATATAGTGAGAGAGGGCTCTTCTCAGAATGGCTTGTGTCAGGTACCACCATAGTCATGGAAAATACCAACTGGCTCTTTTTTGAAGATGTTTATTATTTATTTATTTCAACAACCACTGGGTATAAACAATCATTGCTGTTTGGTCATTAATGACCACATTTTTATAGCAAATACATGGAACCAAGGTTTAAGGCCCTTTTGTGTAAAAATTTTCTCTAAATCCACAACAATTTTAGGAGAATCAGCATGCTTTGACTATCAGATCTTTAGAAGAACATTTAACTATAGCATTTTCAATAGTTTTCTTTGCTTTTTCTAAAATAAGGATTTTATTTAGCAAAAAAGTGATATGGAGATTCCTCCAAAACCTGGAAATTGAGCTCCCATATGATCCAGCTGTACTACTCCTAGGGATATACCCTAGGAACACAAAAATCCCTTCCTTACACCTATATTCATTGTGGCACTATTTACCATAGCCAGACTATGGAAACAACCAAGATGCCCTTCAACAGATGAATGGCTAAAGAAACTGTGGTACATATACACAATAAAATATTACGCAGCTGTCAGGGGAGATGAAGTCATGAAATTTTCCTATACATGGATGTACATGAAATCTATTACGCTGAGTGAAATAAGTCAGAAGGAGAGAGAAAGACAGAATAGTCTCACTCATCTATGGTTTTTAAGAAAAAATAAAAAACATTCTTGCAATAATTTTCAGAGACAAAAGAAAGGAGGGCTGGATGTTCCAGCTGACTTCATGAAGCTCACCACAAAGAGTGATGAGTGTAGTTAGAGAAATAACTACATTGAGAATTATCCTAACAATGAGAATGAGTGAGGGAAGTAGAAAGCCTTTCTAGAGTACAGGTGGGGGAGGGGTGGGGAGGAGGGAGATTTGGGACATTGGTGATGGGAATGTTGCACTGGTGAAGGGGGGGTGTTCTTTACATACTGAAACCCAATCATAATCATGTTTGTAATAAAGGTGTTTAAATAAAGATATTAACAAAAAATATGCTTCATACCGTATGTCTGTAATAAATCTGCAAGTACATATTTTAAGTAGCTTCATAAGAAAACTTGAGTTTTGTGTCCTGAAGAAAGAGCAACAAGAAGTGCATCCAGATCCTGGAGGGTCCTAGAAGCTCAACATTAAAGTCAATCTCTACATACATCTGTTTCCCCACCCTTACTCTGGCTGTCCAGTGTTCACATTTCTGATGTAAGCATGAACCTCCCTTCCAGTCTAAACTTCACCCACACATATTCTCAGATGTTGCCAAACAATGCCTCCTGGCCAACTGGCTCCTGAAGTCTCAGTCCCTGCAAATGCAAATACACTGACTGGCTGTCTCCCAGAGCACAGGGGGAATGGCCTGAGGAGAGGGGGTTGGTAAGAGGAGAGAAGAGCCCCTACCAAGGGTAAGTTCTCTGAGGGTCAGGTCATTATGCCCGGCACTCAGGTCACCAGCAATCTTTGCTGTGACCTTGTTTGGCATCTCATATTGGCTATCTTTTTTTAGGCACCATGATTAACAATACTGTTAATGGTAGGTTTCATGCATAAAACATTCCTATCTTAAAGAGAAAGCTGTTGCCTAATCTTTGGTGGTTCCCATCAAAATAACCAAAAATACTTTCCCCAGGCAACCCAAGACAGCAGGAAGGAAGAAATAGAACAGAACAGAACAGTTGTGTATATTTTTTGAAATTTGCCTTTGTAGCCCTCTCTATTTTCAAGGGGTGAAAATGTTGAAGTTTGAAGTTTATAAATGATATATAAAACAGAATGATGGTTTTAATGGAGGATTTCTATCTATCAAAAGTCATTATAGTTCAGACCAAAACAAAAAATTTTCTTTTGAGTTACAGAGACTAGAGAGGATTCTTGCTTTAGGTTTGAACAAATGTTTTCAGTAACAAATATTATAGGGACTTTTACTGTTATTTTGCTTATTTGTTCAGACAATTTTTGCTTCAATGTACACTTTCACAAACAGATATCTCTCTCTAAGAATGGAATACCTTAAAATATTTTCCTTATTTCTCTCCTCACCCAGTGTCCCAATTAACCTTGAAATTATTTTAAGATAGTTCTAACAACTCTTGCCAAATTAAGCTTTTCCCTCCCTGGGAAATATAACTCTGAAACTGTTGATATTTTTTTCTATTGTTTTAGATCTTTTTTGATATGTAGTGTAGCTCTACATATAAGCTCTAGAGGGTGTGTCTTGGACAATGCACCCTTTGTGCCCAGTAGTTTTTCTAAAGGGGTGTCCGAAAAGAGTGCCAGCCAATGGTGCTCAGTAAATTTAGGCCCATTCTTCCCATAGCCCTACTTCCTGGGATTACTGACCTTCAGAAGTAAGGGTGTAGTTTCAACTCTGTTTTAATGCCTTGATTATTTTCGCATTTGGGAACATTTGTGTGAGTTTTTTTTCTGGCTGTATCATTTTTTCAAGAACAGTGCACATTTACCACATTAGTCTTCATGTCACACAGTGAGAGCTAAGGATGGGGTGGAGGGACACTGCCAGAAAACTTAATGACAGTGTCCCAAAGAGTCATCTGACAGTGGGAGAAGCTTTTCCTCCTTTGGGAATCTTAACAACATGTGAGATCACAGAAAATCAGTATGAGCCCTGTCCCCAGAGCCCAATGGGAAGGAAGGACTTATTGTTTCCTATTTTCAACAGAACAAATCAAAATTTTTACTCCCTTTGGTAATTCAACACAACTCAAATGAGTAGAGACATTTCTGTGAGCTTTGAAGTATGTTTTTTGTAGCAAGTTCAGAACTGATTCCATCTAGAAATCTTAGTTTGATATTTCATGTACTGAGAATAGAGACTTATCTGGGTCAGTGGATGGCTTTCCGCCAACAGTACACATTCTATGTGATGAGCAGGGCACCTGGCATTGTCTTTTCAGCTCACACCAACTAGCCAGAGCACATTCCACAGAGGACATTTCCTTGTGTTTATATAAAACATTGCCAAAGTCTGAAAGTAACAAGGCATGCCAATAATATATATTTTTATCAAATCCACATCATGATGACAATATTTATTCTTTAGTTATCTTTTCTGATATATAAGTGTATACATATTGTATATATATGTATATAAACACCAGTTGACATTTTTTAAAGACAAACTAGATTCCAATGGCTTGTAAATGTTGCCTAATACGCATTAAGACAGAGCAATACATCCTGAATGGTAAAAGCATCTTTCCAAATGCAAGAAAAATACTAACTTGAGAAAGGTGAGGTAACAAGGAGGGTGATGAACTAATGAAGGTCGATGTTACGGTGGTTCCATGGAGGTGTTTTTCTACTTTCCAAGGACATAACTACCATGCTGTACTTTCCTCAGTACTTCGAGCTAGGAAAACTTTTGCTAGGAACCTTCCACTTCTTGTAATTATTTAACTTTTTAAAAAATACATCACAGGGACAGATTTCAGAGTTATACAAGAAGGCAGAAGGAAAGGAATGTAGTACAGAATAGTTTTAGGATGACGGAGGCCACATGATTCAGCTTCATTTGGAGAAAAAACCTTTCACTTACTCTGTCCTTCCCATGCCTTTTGCTCTGTCATGTGCATGTTAGTAAGAGGACATGGGCCATGATCCATGACCACCAACACCTATGGGTGCTACTCCATCTTTTTCTGGTTTATTCATAGATCCCTATGAGCTGAGACAAGATGCTGACAGTGTGGTTGCTGGGACACAAATTTATTCCTTGTTCCTTTTCCAATAGGAACAATTTAGGAAGAGTTTCAAAAATAGGGAAATGGGGCCTAGAGATATAATTTAGGGGTATGGCCAACCTGGGCTGACTCAATGAACTGCTCCACACCAGTGACTGCCACAAGCATCAACAGGCACAGGATTTCTGGGATATCCCAGGTAGTGCCCACATCACAGGGCATGAATAGTGCTACATACTCAGGCACCAGAGTTTATCTGTTGGCCCAGCTGGCCAAAAATTGCTTCGTATGGGTAGAGTCTCCGTGAGCACTAGCAGTCCCCTCTAAATAAACAACATATACATGGGAAATGATGTCAGTTTTTAATACTACTCTAATTCTTGCTTTGTACTTTCAATCTTAAAATAGAACTGATTTTGTTAAGGCTACACATATATTAGGAGTCACCGAGATCTATCTAGTGAATAAATTTCACTTCCGGAAGGGTCCATGAGAGGATTTGAAAAGGCATTAACTCTTGAAATTCACTTGTAAGGGAATTTCCACACAATACATGAGTCACAGCAAGCTGCTCTTTCTCCCCTTCCTCCCTCAGCAATTACTGTTGAAGAACGTCCAAATGTTTATGCTTGAAAAACCCAGAATGCAGCAAGAATCTCCAGGAAGATGAAGAATTCCAGAATTGCATTTCTGAAAAGAAGGGGATATCTTCATCTGAACCCCGTCTATCCAGGATAAACCATCACCAGAAAATGTCACCTTTGTGATAATGGAATGAGTTCTAGAAGCTGTAGCAATGTCTACTGATGATTGTTGGACAGTGCATTTCTAAAAACCATTGCATCTATGCTTTTGGATGTTGTTATACAAGGTACTAGGCTTGATGCCAGGGAACTTTTCATGGCGTGAAGTGTCACTGTAATACCCATGATGAGTTGGGGCATTTGCTGCTTGATCTCTATTTTTATAATTTTATACCTTGATCATTCCTTCTTTTTAGAATTTGATACGCGATTTTCTTGAGTTCAGAAGTCTATAGTCAATCTAAAAAGTTGATATGATTTCTCGCACATTACACATATTGAAGGACTTCTGGAAAAGACAACTGTAAAAGGAACTACATTTACAAGTTTACTTCCTGAGGAAAGTAAAAATTTGCAGAAAAAGGGGGTACAGCAGGTAGGGCATTTGCCTTATATATGGTTTGATCCTGGCACCCAATATAGTTCCCCAAGCCTGCCAGAAGTCATTTCTGAGAGCAGACCCAGGAGTAATGCCTGAGTGCTGCTGGGTATAGCCCCAAACCAAACCAAAAAAAATTTGCAGAAAAAATAGATAAAGAACATGCAGTGCCAATGAAATAATCCCACAAACTGATAAACTGATAAGTTAAAGAATAAAGCAGTTGAATTTACAGTCTTAGATTCATTAAAATCACTTCAGTCTGATCTTTAAGCACAAATTGACCACCTTTTTTTTTTGGATGTTTTCAATCTAGAGTGCCTGGTTTATAAATTAGATCTGTTCTACCATGAATCCATATGAAAACTGGCACCCTCCCATGTTGTACACCCTTCCATGTTTGTGACAGAGGGGTTGGCCTTTCAAACAGTGCTCAGTAGCTGAGGGAAAATTCCAGTGAGATCCTTCCATTAGGGTAACAGTGCAAGGCTAGGGCCACCCTGAAGATTCTCAGAGAGTCTCCAGGGCCCATCAATAGGCCAAAGATAATTTGGTGCAGGGACTAGCCAGTACTATCTCCTGCCCCACCCTGTCTGCAACTCCTAGTAGCCAGTGTGCCTGTGATAATAACACTTAGAGAGGATCTCATGGGCAGAGAACTTTTCCCTATGTGAGTGTTTAGTACGCACTTTTTAAAAATGTTATTTTCTGTTTATTCACTTGCCTCGCATACCTGGCCTTTGCATCTTAAACACAGGCATCCAACCCTCCACAATATTACTGTCCCGAGAATTCTACCGTTTGCCAACTGGCATGTGTAGTGCACTCCATCTAAGTTATGGACTAAAGTGAAATAAGAGGTTGAATCTTAATGATTCCACCAGGAAAGAGGTTTCAAACAAGATCAGGGAGGAAATGTGGGGGAGAAAAGAGCTGCAGAAAGACAGGAAAAGATGAAAATGAGAATAGGAGCATGGAGCCAGTTGAACTCGTCTGGCCATCCTTGCTTCCGGACATGGATTCCTAAATTTCTTATTGTTTGAAATTTGACCATGTCTGTTCTTCCCATCTGATCCTCCAGCATGAGGAGCTACAGCTATCTGCTGTATCCAAGCAAAGAATTTCAGCAGCATACAGCCTGGATGCTGAGGTTGGAAACATCAATATATTTCTTTGATTTGTCATCCTTCCTCACACACACACACACACACACACACACACACACACACACACACACACACACACACACACACACACTCCTCCATCTTCCTGGGCAAAAAAGAACCCTGAAGTCCCTCTTCAAGATTTTTTTTAATTAAAGTGAGGAAATCAGAGGCTGGAGCGATAGGGCATTTGCCTTGCACGCGGCTGACCCAGGATGGACCTAGGTTCGATCCCCCAGTGTCCCACATGGCCTCCCCAGCCAGAAGCGATTTTGGAACGATTTCTGAGCATGTAGCCAGGAATAACCTCTGAGCATCACTGGGTGTGGCCCCAAAACAAAAAAAAATGAGGAAATAAGTAGCTAAAAATACAGTGTTGGACACTCATCTAAAATATGGTGGGTTTATCTCCATAGAAAATCATTGTCATTGCCTAAACTTTATATTATATGCATTTATTCAAGTTTAGAACACTTCATAATATTTTAATAGTTTTATAAAATCAGCTCTTGATAGTCAATTTGCAAAAAAATTGGGAAGGAAGACAATTTGTCTTCTAAAATGACAATGCCATCTCTGTATAAAATATGCATGGATGGGCTGAAGCAATAGCACAGCGGTAAGGCGTTTGCCTTGCATATGGCCAAAATAGGACAGACCCTGGTTCAAATCCCGGCATCCCATATGGTCCCTGAGCCTGCCATAAGTGACTTCTGAGCACAGAGCCAGGAGTAACTCTTGAGCACAGCCAGATATGATCCCAAAACCAAATATATATATGCATGGTGTACAATTGTTTGCTTGCCTAGTAAATAAGATCCAAATGATACAAGTATAATGATATTGAGTATAAAAACTATACCTAGAAGACTTAGAAATATATGCAAATGAAGTGATGAAAGAGAAAACATGTTTATCCAAGAAATGAGGTCTAAATGATGAACACTGAATTATTTATGCTCTATTTCTATGATCTTTTTTTTTTTTTTTTGGTCATACCAGGTAGTGTTCAGGGGTTACTCCTGGCTCCATACTCAGAAATTGCTCCTGGCAGGCACGGAGGACCATATGGGATGCTGAGATTTGAACCAATGACCTTCTGCATGAAAGGCAAATGCCTTACCTCCATGCTATCTCTCCGGCCCCTATTTCTATGATCTTAATTAAAGGGTTAGGAAGAGAATTCTAGGTGTGGAGACCTCTATTTCTCTACAGTTTAGCCCTTTCATGTTCTTTTATTGCTCCAACTTTATACAATGCTGCCAAGGCCTCTTATACAGGAGGCCACAAATACAAGAAAGTTCCCAAATGTTCACTTGTCTTTGAAGACTGATCTTTTTTAGAAACAAAGTTCCCTTCTACAAAGTCTTGGCGCCATTGCGTGGTAGAGAGGAAAGGACCTGGTTCTAGAACAGACGTCTCTGTTTCCTTCATTCCACTTCAGGCTTCCAGCCTAGGTGAACTTCTTTTTTCTCTAAAAGCTACTCCCTCCCTTCTCTCGTCTCCCCAAGTTATAGGCTCCTTCCAGGTTCCCTGGCATCTTTAATTGATTCTCTAGAATCTGACATTTCTCGGAGCTGGGACTAGAGACCAGTTCTATAACCCTGGGCACTTGGAACTTTCCTCCCTAATTCTAGTCCAGAATAATGGAATGTTGAGCATTTGACCCTGAGCAAAAGAGTCAGACCAAGTCCTTCATCCCAAAGCTATTCATTTTAGGAACTCTGGGACTTAAATAGGTTCATTTCTTAAGTGTTATATAAATTATGTCAATCAAGTTATAAACGTCCCAGTAAGTTGGGGGGTTTGGTGTCTACCTTTCTCAGCCTCTTGGCTAAGTTTCACATACTTTTGGCACCAAAAACCCACATATGGAAAATGAGTTTCACAAAGAGATCTATTGATACTCATATAGTGACATATATATATTTATCCTTGGAGGCTTTCATCCACAGTGGAAAAAGTCTATCTCACATGCAACAAATCTGGCCTGTGAAAAGCTCATACAAGCAGGCAAACTCAGTTATGCAAGAGCTGTCCTAGAAAGCCTATCCATTGCTCCTTCTTTCCCACCATAGTTTAAAATTTGCATAGACATGGGAGAATTGTACTGATAAAGTCACAACTGGGTTATGTACATTGGGACTAATTGGAAGCAGATGGAGCAGTGGGAAGCAATGCTCTCTGCGTTTGGAACACTTCTTTCTGTGTCGTGGGTGGGCTGAAAGCAAAGGGCCCATAGCCTTCTTAGGGCAAGGACCTGAAAACCAAATTACAACACATCTGGAAGAAAAGGCAGAATTTCATGCACACAAGAGACTAGATTAGCATATCTGTTACCAAACAGCCTATTTAATACAAACATACTGAGTTCACTTTAAGAAGTTTTCAGGAAGACATGCTTTTATTTTGACATAAGTTCATCTTGTAAAAACAAAAAAAAAATCAGTAGTAGACTGGACTGATTGTCCAGAGTAATAGACTCTGGACAAGAACTAGGAACTGGAAGGAATTAAAGTGATATGCATGATACTCCTTCAGTAACAGTATTGCAAACCCTGTTGACTCAAAGGGAAAAAAAGGCATAGGGTGAGGAGAGAAAGACAGGAAAAGTGTCTGCCACTGAGGCAGGCTGGGGATTGGGTAGAGGGACTGGAGGGAAAGTGGAGAAATTGGTGGCAGGAAATGATCACTGGTAAAGGGACAGGTGTTAGAACACTGTATGACGAAACAATGTTAATAACTTTTTAAATATGTAATTTATGATGAGTTAATAAAAACAATTTGAAAAACAGTAGAAACATTTCCCAACACACACACACACACACACTAGGCCATTTTTAGGGTTACTTTAAAAACTATTATATGACAGGAATAAAATCAATGTCTGTGCAGCATAACTGAAAACAGTGACCAGTACTGAGGACCCAGCATGCTAATCAGAGCACAACATTTGAGGCTCCAAATGGCTACATGGGAGATAATGGACAGAATTGGGAATGAGTCCAGAACTCTCCGGTTTCTGCCGAGGTTCTTTCTCCAGACCATGCAGCTTTCAGAATTCCCCAAACCTGTTCATCTCCTTTTGGGAGGGAACTACATTAGAACACTGGGAAAAGTCCAGATAAGCATCTATGCTACGGTGTCTATCCTGTAGGCTGTTACCTGCCTTCAGTGAGCAAGGGTTTTCAAAACACAGATGAAACGTTATAAAATGTCTTCCTGAAATTAGGAGAGACTCACTGTGTCCACATTTAATGGAAAGGTATTATCTAGATCTTGAGTTCTTGGGGAAAAAATCCAGTATTTTATATATAAGGATCAATGGAAATTATACTAAGAAATAGTCAATTTTTTTTTTTTTTTTGGTTTTCGGGCCACACAAGTTTGAGGCTCAGGGGTTACTCCTGGCTAAGCGCTCAAAAATTGCCCCTGGCTTGGGGGGACCATATGGGACGCCAGGGGATTGAACCGCGGTCCTTCCTTGGCTAGCGCTCGCAAGGCAGACACCTTACCTCTAGCGCCACCTCGCCAGCCCCAGAAATAGTCAATTTTAAGCTCTTTTTTTTTTTTTTGGTATGTGCCTCATGACACTAATGGAGACCTTTAAAAATTTAGCATTGCACTATAAAATTAAAATAAAAAAATTACCATGAGGCTACAGTAATTTTACTCTTGAACATTTTCAAGGAAATAATACAAAAGAAAAATAATTTTGTATAAAACTGAAATCTCTTAATAAAAACAGAAATATCCAGAAACACACAAACTGTTCCAATAAGAGGATTGTTGAACAAATAAGAATACATTAATAAAATAAAACATTGACCAAAAATGTCAATTTCACAATAAAATGTACACAAATAATGGCACTAAGATGCACTTAGTAGTAAAGCACTTGCCTTGCATATCTGAGGCTCCATGTTTAATTTTATTTATTTTTTGGTTTTGGGGCCACACCTGCTGCGCTCAGAGTTACTCCTGGCTATCTGCTCAGAAATCACTCCTGGCAGGCTCAGGATACCATATGGATGCCAGGATTCAAACTACCTTTAGTCCTGGGTAGGCCACTTGCAAGGCAAACACCCTGCTGCTGTTTAATTTTGACAGAAAGAAAGAAAGAAAGGAAGGAAGGAAGGAAGGAAGGAAGGAAGGAAGGAAGGAAGGAAGGAAGGAAGGAAGGAAGGAAGGAAGGAAGGAAGGAGGGAGGGAGGGAGGGAGGGAGGGAGGGAGGGAGGGAGGGAGGGAGGGAGGGAGGGAGGGAGGGAGGGAGGGAAGGAAGGAAGGAAGGAAGGAAGGAAGAAAGAAGGAGGGAGGGAGGAAGAAGGAGGGAGGGAGGAAGAAAGGAAGGAAGGAAGAAGTTAATTGCATGGAAAGGTATGGATGGAAACTTCAAAAAAATAAATAAAAATAAAAAATTAGAATTCAATTGTCCTTTGGGGGACTCAGGCTGTGACTACAAGCCTTTATCTTGGCTACATATTTGTTTCCTCAGGTAGATAACAGGAAGCTTGTGTGGCTTCTAATCTATTGAGCCATAGGAACATTCAGTACAAAGCTTTCTGCTGAGGGGCACCAGTGCTCAGAACTGAGCTTTTTCTTTCTTTCATTTTCTCTTTTTCTTTTCCTTCCTTCCTTCCTTCCTTCCTTCCTTCCTTCCTTCCTTCCTTCCTTCCTTCCTTCCTTCCTTCCTTCCTTCCTTCCTTCCTTCCTTCCTTCCTTCCTTCCTTCCTTCCTTCCTTCCTTCCTTCCTTCCTTCCTTCCTTCCGTCCTTTTTCTCTTCCTTTTTCTCTTCCTTTTTCTCTTTCTTTCTCTCTTTTCTTTCTTTCTTTCTTTCTTTCTTTCTTTCTTTCTTTCTTTCTTTCTTTCTTTCTTTCTTTCTTTCTTTCTTTCTTTCTTTCTTTCTTTCTTTCTTTCTTTCTCTCTCTCTCTTTCTTTCTTTCTTTCTTTCTCTCTCTTTCTTTCTTTCTCTCTCTTTCTCTTTCTTTCTTTCTTTCTTTCTTTCTTTCTTTCTTTCTTTCTTTCTTTCTTTCTTTCTTTCTTTCTTTCTTTCTTTCTTTCTTTCTTTCTTTCTTTCTTTCTTTCTTTCTTTCTTTCTTTCCTCTCCCTCCCTCCAACTCTCTCCCTCCCCCCTCTCTTTCTCTTCTTCCCTCCTTCCCTCTCTTCTCCCTTTTTCCTCCTACTGTTCCTTACATTTGATGTTGGTTCTCTGCTCCAGAATCATTTCTGGCATTATTGAAGGGACCAGAAATAGTTCTGGAAATTCAAATCAGGTCAGTTTCACACCTGATGTATTATCTCTCTGACCTGAGTACTGCCTCTGTGTGCCTCTAAACCGCCTCCACCCGGACGCTATCTGGGTCAAGAAGATGTCCATTGTCCACTCAGCACATGTCTGTGAAAACAGTTTTGTCATAGTGGTGATGTAATAGATAAAAAGAATAAGAGCCACAAAACTGATTATTCATGCATGCATGCAAATATTTATTAAAATAATTATGGAGCATCTTCTATAGACTAACTAATTTACATGATTAAAACACCATAAGCATACTATAATAAAAATCTTGAAAAGAAATTCAGGTAGTAATAGGTGAGTTTGTTGTCAATGTTTTGGGGAAGGGAAGGATGAATCTGTAGACTTGCTATATTCAGAGCACAGAATCTACTTGACATGATACTGTAAGAGTGCATGTGCATCATTATACACTTATCAAAACCCATTGAAGGTACAATCATCCCTCGGTAACTGAGGGTTCTTGAACAAACCCAAAACAAAATCCAGAGAGGCTCAAGTCCCATATATAAGAAGTACATTTGCACATATCCTGTCTACTCAATCATCTCTACTTTACTTATCACATTGAACACAATGCAAATGCTATGTGAACAGTTGCTATATTCTGCTATTTGGACAATGGTTTTCTATCAGCGGTCTAAAGACTGTCTGCAGGTGTAAAAATGCTGAATATCACTGGTTAAAGAGAAATTAGATGAGAATAAAAGCTTCCCATATTCAGAACAGTTTCAACTGCTGATCTAATTACATAGTGCAGATTTTCTAACCTCAGCTGGCTGAAACCATAGATATGGAACTTTAGTGCCAAATCTATAGATACAGAGAACTAACCACACAACACTAAGAGTGAATCCTGATGAAAACTGAGGAATTGCTTAGTTATAATGTATAACTACTGGGTCACCAACAGTCACAATTGACATTGTCAATGAGAGATGTCAACAAAGGGAAATGAGGCTGGGAAAGAAACGATCCTATGAAACTCTACTTGTCAACTTTTCTATAAAAAAAAAAATGTGGGAATGTTGCACTGGTGAAGGGGGGGATGTTCTTTACATGACTGAAATCTAATCACAATCACATTTGTAACCAAGCTGTTTAAATAAAGATATTAATAAAAATGTTTTTATTTCTGTAAAATCTGTTAATCTGTTAATAAACAAAAGGTTATTTCTCTCTTCATCCTGATGAAAGATGAAGTACAAAATAACTGACACTAAGACAGGTAACAACAGCTCCATGATTGCTGGAAATGTCAGTTATATATTTTGTGGTTGGATAACTCACTCCAGAATTTTCTTGGGAATATTTAATCCACTCAGTACATACTCTTTGTATTACTGCTCACAGATTTCCATGTCTGCTCATTAATCTCAAGTCTCTGGAAGTAATGTAAAGACAAAGATCAAAAGGAATGATGAAAATTCTAATTTCTTTCAATGTGTTTCAGCTTTGCAATTACTAAACACATTCTACTTCCCTCCATTTATCTTTTTTCTCCCCCTCTCCTATCCTTTGCCTACCCTTTCCTTCCCTTCTTTTCCTTTTCTTTCCCCCATTTTCTCTCCCTTTTCTCCTTCCCTTTCCTTTTCTCTCTCTTTTCCCTTTTCTCTTTTCACATTCTTTATTCCTCCCTTCCTTTGAAAGCCTTTTAGACATATTTACATTATTAAATCAACATTTTCCAAATTAAATTCTTTTTGTTGTTTTTTGGGGGGCATACCTGGCAGTTCTCAGGAGTTACTCGTGGCTTTGTCAAATTAAATTCTTTACTACTGAGATGCTATGCTTAACATATTTTGAAGTTCTTGATTTTGATTAATAGCAAAACTGCTACTTTATTAATTTTAAGCAATGTAATCAACTTTTCAAAGAATACACCCATTTTGTTTTTATATAAATATTATTCCAAAAGGAAATAAGGAAGAGAGTGAGGGAGACAGAGACAGAGAGGAAAATGTCTCCTACAGAGACAAGCAGGGGAGAGGACTGTGGGGAGGCCAGGAGGGAAACTGGGTACATTAGTGGCAGGGCCATGTGCACTGATAAATAGTGTTGGACATTTTATGACTGAAACTCAATCATGAACAATTCTGTAACCATGATGTATTACATGGTGATTGAATTAAATAATTTATTTTAAAAATAGTATTTCACTAATTTCATGGATTGAGGGGGTGGATCCAACTGGGACTGGTTGCTATAGAGGCAAGTGACTTAACAACTGTACCTATATATCTCTAAAAGAATACATTTCTTTGGTAAAATGCACTTAAGTACTTCTTAAGTCTCTTATTTTTCACCAGATACTTTGCACAAAAACAGATCTATTGCTAAACTAAAGAATGTTAGTTCTTCCTAGCTTCTCTAGGACAGAAGTACAGTATTAAACAGAACCCTGATTTTTCACTAGCAGAAATCAGAATGCAGTCCATGGAATGTCATATTTTCCACATTCACCTCATTTATTTAGAAAATGAATGACCTAATCTAGGAAAGGACTGATGAAACTTCATTTTCACAGCGTCAATTTCTAATAAAGCCAATAAAATGTTAAAATGCTTAGCACCCACCATACACATAATTTTAATCTTCAATTTGTTCTAATAAAAATATTAGATTATGTTTTGGTAGTGTCGGTGGAAGAATGGGTTGGCTTTATTACAAGTATCACTAAGAAATCCAAGCTGTGGACCTTAAATAAAAATAGTTTTTTTGAAATCCTGATCACTGTTTATTTAGCAGTTGCTTATAATTAAGAGCTGCTGAGAAGTAGCTGAGAAGTTCGAACTCCTGGAGCATGTAAGTCTTTCACCTAGTGAAAAATAAATGATTAATAATTGCCTATCTATTTTACTAAAGCCACTGCTAAGGTGAAACATCTACAAATTTAAGTACAAATTCCATTTTTAGATTACTATAGATGTTTGTGAACTTCTTTCTTTTATTGATCCAAATTGTGCCTCTGTCTGAAGATCCATCTGGCTTTTATTTCCAGTTCAGAGAGCAGATCTGTTCCCTCCCACATCCCAGCACCTTCAACACCCAAATACACTGTGAGTCTGTTTACTGGCCATAGACTCCCCTGTCTCCACCATTCCACATGAAATCTAAATTTCTATTCTATCCTCTTGACCGCACTCCATCCATCCCACAAACTCCAGATCTTGAAGTTCCTTTAAAATGTGCCTTGAATTACCCTCCATGGTCCACACATGTTGACCCATCCGAAATACAATTATATGGTCACCTCCTGAATTTAGGACACTGGACTTTTATTAATACTCTAGCACAAGCATCACACTGTCATTGGCTCATAGTGAACCTAGAGCCAACTAAAACACCCAGATCTTTTTTACACTTATGCAACTGTGCAATTTCATTCCATCACTCAACAAATATTGCCTTGAAGAAAATTGTTTCCACACCAAAAGTTGACAATTTTCCACACGATGATTGAGAGACAAACAGACTAAGGAACACATGGGATTCTGACCTACAGTTGAACCTAAAGTACAATTTTTCCATTAATTTAAACTGTGAAAAGTTAACCATATTATTTATTAGTGAGTTGTTAATAAAGGGCTCATGATGACCATATGAAAGAAGCTGTACTTATGTTTTTGCCAATGATACAAGAAAATATGGGTTGATGTAACCAGAACTATACCTGAACCAGACAAGCATTCTCTTTTGCTGGGGACAATGTTAGTCTCAAGCTATGTTAATGCTCAGGAGGTCCAGGGGCCCCTCCAAGTGATTTCCAATACCAGGGCCTGAGGATGTGGTGCTGCTCAGGCCTGTGGTACTTGGAATTACATCAACATCCAAGTTTGCTCAGGTCCTCCAGGACTACTACAGTCAGCAGTGCCTGGGTACAACTGGTAAAGTACAGGAAACCATATGGTACTGGTGCTAGGGATAAGAACTGGAGAGATAGAATAGGGCATAAGGTACTTACTTATACACAGCCAACCTGAGTACCATATACATTCAGGGGACTGCAGTGACCACTGAGCACAAAGTTAGAAGTAAGCCTTCAACATCCCTTGGTCAGGCCAACCCCAACTCTCTACTAGGAAAATGATCCACATACTGATAGGAAAGCATGACCAACTAAAGAAATTATTTCTAAACAATTCTCATGCTCTAAATAAGTTATTGCAGAAAAGAAATGTGCATACTGATTCAAGGCATGCTTAATTTTGAATTTAGGTGATACTCCAAATTTAAGACAATGGTGATATGATCAGGTTGGCATTTTATGAGCAATTTATAACAATCCTAGCTATGCATTAGCACCTAAAGTTTTCAAAGCTATACACAGGCCCCATTCAGACAAATTATAGCAAAATCACGTAGGCTGAAGTCAGAGTGAAGATATTTTTATTTTTGTTTGTTTCTTGGGTCACACCAAGAGGCACTTGGTAACTACTCTTGCCTCTGTGCTCAATGATCACTCCCAGGAGTGCTTGCTTGGGGGACCATGAGGCATTGGGGATCAAATCCAGGTTTCCTACATGCAGGTTTCTTACCTGCATGTGCTCAGCCAGCCCTGAGCCAGTCAGCTCAGGCTGCTATTTTAGAGTTCAGAGTAAGGATTTTTCAAAAAGAAATTTGAAGACACAGAGGTGAATTATTACAAAAGCTTCTATTTTTTCTTTTCTTCTCCTTCTCCTCCTCCTTCCTTCTCCTCCTTCTTCCTTCTTCTTCTTCCTTCCTTCTTCCTCTTCTTTCTTCTTCTTCTTCCTCTTTTTCCTCCTCCCTTTGGTGGTGGTGGGGCAATGTATACCTAGCAATGCTCAGTGGTACTTCTGGCTCTGTACTCAGAAGTTACTCCTGGTGGGCTCAGGGGACCATATAGAGTGCTGGACCGTGAAATACCCAGAATTCAGAGATTTTTAAGGCTCTTTAGATGATTCCAAGTTATTCCAATATACAAACTGAATATTGGTTGTATCTTGGTTGTGAACTAGTTGTTTAGTGAACTAGCAACTGCTTAGGCTGTGATATAGAAAAGCTCTCAGAAAGAGCAAGAAGATAATGGGAAATAATTACAAAGCTCTTGTGGAAGATAATAAGAGCTGAACCAAGGCAGTCATCACAGGGACCCAAAGAAGTGAATTAATATGGAATGCGGAAGAAGGAATAGCTAAACAGTTCTAGTATATAACAGTACATATATGAATAGGATTGCAAGTCCTAAAGAATATGGCCAAGGCAGGCTGAGATATGGGCTCTGCTTGCAGGGCTGTGAAATACTTGGGCCTTCCTGAACGAGTGAGTGGGAAAGCCAGGCAGAAAATAAGCACAATCAGGCAAACTAGCAGGCACCGCTTCCTCTTCCAGGATGGAGTGTCCCAGAGAAGGAAAGTGCTCAGGGGGCTGCTGAGACACCAGAAAAAAGATTCTATGGGATGAGCAGGTCACTTTTCTTTCCGTTCTGCAGGTTAGGAAAAATGAAACTCTCCCTTGGAAAAGGAAAAGATCATCCCTGGCTCTTGGGAGTTGGATTTGCCTGCTTCCAACAAAATTCCTTTCATTGCAAAGCAGATCAGCTCAGAGCTAAAGGAGAAAAAAATATGAGTGTGAGCTGTTGCAAATCAGCTGACCTGGAAGGAGAGGCCAGAATCAGCTGTCCTCCCAGGTAAAGCACCTCCAGCTCGGTCACCGGGACAAAGGGGTGGAGGTGGGAAGGGCAGCCCTTTGCGCAAGCCAATGAGCTAAAGTTCACCAACCAGTTTTTTAATGATCACTTTTGCTTTGCCGCCCTGAGTAGCCAGCAAACAATTTCCTGATGCACATTTCCCCAGCTGGGGGCCAGGAGGGAGCAAGGAGCAGCCTCAAGGCTCCCAGGCTCCAGCCTCCAGCCTCCAGAAGCACTGCCCGAGCCCTGCCAACAAGTTGCATGGCCCACTTTCCAGCCATGGGGACAATTCCATTTCCAAGTAGAAAGGGTGGAAGTGGAGCCCTCTAATGAAAGGGGCGTTTTCTGTGATCCTGTAGCATGGCTCCTGGGAACAGAAAGAAGCACAGGAGGAGGACCACGCCCATAACTATCAAAACTGAAAAGTTTCTGAGACAGCCACGATCACGGGCTTGCAGGCTGGCCTGGATGAAATTTCTAGCACTCACACTTGCAGACAGGCACCTTTCCTCAAAGCTGAAGCCACAGAGACTTCAGCTAATGCTTACAGAGACTTTCAGCTCTGTAGTTAGTATCATTTCTGAGGACAGACCCTTTCCTGATGGACAGGAGAGCTGCCTGGCCACTGAGGTGGAGAAGTGAGTTCTCTCAGGAAGTGGGTGGTGGAGTCTATGCACATAAAGTTCTGACACTGAAGGATGTCAGAGAACCACAGGGATTTTTCCTTAAATAAGTAAAACACACATTAAACTGGTTAAAATTAGTCTGCCCTGAAGAATGTGCAGTGGACAGCATTTTCTCCCAGACTTATAAAAGACCGATGCACTCTTAGAATTAGTTAAAATAACATCTTTCTCATCAGAATTTTTGCCCAGAAGTGTTCAAATTGTACTGCTTTCAGGGGGTGGGGTGGTGGTAGTAGTGTGAAATCTCCTGGAGCTGGGAATCAGCTTCTCCTTTTGTTTCTTCTCTAGGTCTTGTCTTCACTTGGTCTTAGAGACTGCCAGAGAGCTGACCCACTGGATGCAGAAGGAACAAGAAGTCGAAAAGAATCAAGAGCTGTTCAAATGCTTTTTCCAGTCCATCCATGTGCCATGCACAGCCAGCCCAGCCAACCAGGAGCAGAGGGTGTTCATGAGGCCCCTGGCTGCAGCCCTGCTGCTGTACTGGCTCCTTGGCCCTTTCAGATTCTTCCTTAGGTGCAGCCCTTGTGTGTGCAAAGCCTGGATGGTGGCATCTAACTACACCTGGTCGCATCTGACCTTCTTCCACCGAGAACCAGGCACTTGAGTCTGCCTAGTGTGTGGCAGCATTGCATTTGCTGTCAGCAGAACGTGGTTGCTATGGAGGAAGGATGACACTATTGTTTACTAAAGATGACTGATGATGTGTGAACTACTGAAAGAGAAGTGGGGCTTGATGGAGGAGCTCAAGGGGGAGGACTCAGTCAAAGTCACCAAAGTGTCCAGTGTAAAACTCAGGAAGTAGAATACATTCTCCCCAGAGCCGGTGTATCAATGTATCAACCCTGAAGAGTTCTGCAAAGAGGGTGGCTTTTCTAGTCTCTCTTTGCAAAGTCTGAGTTGGCTAATCCTTTAGCAACACACCTCCACACCCCATCCTGGAAAGGAAGAGGAAACTGAGGAATTAGGAAGACAAGGAACGTGAATGAAGCTATACAACTGAAGAAGGTAAGCAGAGCCGGGTTCAGTTCTCACTGGTCTCAATACCCTGCCACACAGTGAGGAGACCAGTAAGAGCATTTACTTACGCAGCTAAAGCATTTCAATTGCTTAAGAGAATCCTGTGTGGTGAGAAGGAGCCTCTGCTGAGATACAAGAGAAACAATTTAGATGGAAGCGACAGCCTGTGCATAGGAAGAACTTGAAGAAGGAAGAACTTGAGTGTGAGAAACTGAGACAGGTCAGCAGGGGAGCCAGAGGGTTAAGGCAAGATCAAAGAGCAGTAGGAACACAGATAAGGTTCTCAGAAAAATCCCTTCAACTTTCAGATTTGTGACCCTGACTGGTTGAAAGTGAAACCTCACCTTAAAGAGAAAGGCTTCCTAGGGCCTTGCTTGCCCAGGGGGTCATTTCACTTTTACCAGATAAACATATGCAAAGAACCTAGGCATCAACTGGAGTGTGCTAGGGAATGACTAACCAGAACTCTGGGAGGGGCTGTCACACTGCCAATGAGCCTTTCTAGGGAATGGGCCCTTCAACAGAGACAGGGGATGCAACGCAGGATGCTGTGTACATCCCTCTAGCCCCACTCCCAAGAGCCAGGTCCTGCAAGCAGTGCTGACAGTCACATCAGGACTGGACACTGGACACTACAGTGGAGAAGGGAACAAAGTGCAGCTCATGCTCGCAGGTATGCAGAGGTCAGAGCAATGGCACTCTGGGTATTGGTGACTTTTTTTTAGTGAATAAAAAGATTTTACCCATTTGGGGTTCTGTTCAATATTATGTTCTAGATAAAGGACAGAGTGATTCAGATAGAGGGCTGGATATGCAAGGACCAGAAAGGACCACTAGGCACCAAGGCTCAGGGAAGTTGGGTGACAGAAATATTAGAGACTAGTCTTTATTCCACAACCGTTGGCAGCTGCCCAAGATTGAAGCTGGGCAAAGAGTTGGCCAGACTAGGATGAAGGACAGTGTTCACCTGTGTTCATCGAGAAATGCTTCACTGTAGTAAAAAGTGGAAGCAGGGTCCAGAGCAATAGCAAGCAGTAGGACTCTTGCCTTGTATACTGCCAACCAGGGTTTGATCCGAGCACTCCATACGGTCCCCTGAGTCCTCCAGTAGTAATTCCTCAGTGCAGAGCAAGTAGTAGGCCCTGAGTAATGCCAAGTGTAGCTCCTCACCCGTCCAAAAAAAAGTGTGGAAGTAACTACTTTGGACACCAGCTAGTGAACGAACAACCAAAATGTAGTAAATATGTGAAATGGCATCTTCCTCCGTCTTAAGAAGGCTATTCTGACACAAGCCTTGAGGATGTTATGTTCAGTAATGTAGACTAATAACATAGGGGAAATGGTGCATGAGGCCATGATTTCAAGGTTCCTGAGATCATGAAAGTCACTGAGACAGAAACTCGAGTGGGAATGCAAGAATGAAGAGTTTTGTGAAGGAGACATTTTCAGTTTTGAAATAGAAAAACTGAAATAGAAAATATTTGTGTGGTTGACTTTAGTAATAGCCACTCAATCTGTGAATTTGCTGAATGTCACTGACATGCACACTTGAAAAAAAATTAAGATGGGAATGTGTTAGAAATTGAATTTAATATAGCTGAGGCAGACAGTCAGACAGACAGACAGAGAAGGATATGGAGAAGAGAATGGGAGTCCAGAGGTTATGATGATGGCCAAGTTCTAGCTGGAGCTAAATCTTCCAAAGCTGTCTTAACTACAAGGGATTTTTGCTCTGACCTTGTTAACACACAAAGCTCACATTTTTTTTTGTAAAGACAACAAAATATTGTTAAAATAAAAGTCCGGATTTTTCTTTTAGCTTCCCATTTTACAATTTGAAGCATCCTGTTATCTGTTAGTCTTGTGCCTGACCCCTCAGTGGTTCTGGTCCTACAAATCCTGGTGGTCTACTGGGGCCCGTGGTGGTAGGGCAGTCTCAGGCAGCAAGGAGGAACCTGACCAGACTCAGCAGGAGGCCCTGGACCAGGAGAGAGGGAAGAACAGCCAGTGCAAAGAACACCTACCCCCTAGCCTTCAAAGTGGAACTATGGAAAAAGTGTCACATTTCCTTCTCTAGATAGATCTAGAGCCTGGCAGAACCACATCTGTGTGTAAAGCACTGCCCTTATCCAACAGAGCAGTAAGTATGTAAGTGCAGGAAGGCTGTATGGCTCTTCTCTGAGAGGAGTTGCCCTTGTAAGTAAGTCTGGAAGACAAAGGTAGTTTGGTGAGGAAATAAACTGGAATAGGAGCATGCAGGAGCTCAATGTTTTCCACAAATGAAAAATATGTTATGATGCAATTCTCTCCCCACCTCCTGCAAGCTGTCAGTGGTCCTCAAACTATGGTTTACAGGTCACATATTGCATTTGTTCCTGCTTTGTTTCTTCATTTAAAAATAAGATATATGCAGTGTACATAGAAATTTCTTCATAGTTTTTGTTTTTACTACAGTCCGGCCCTCCAACAGTCTGAGGGACAGTGAAGTAGCCTCCTGTTTAAAAAGTTTGAGGACCACTGCAAATGGAACATTTGATGAAGCTATCCATGATCATTACTCCATAACCAACTTATAAAGTGAATACTATAATTTATAATGTGGATGAGGCTAACTCACATAATAAAAAGCTGTGTGGTGTTGTATTGTATTAGCAAGACCCAAATACTTCAGTTGTGTGTACACAAAACTTTCATTTCTCTTAAAGGACTAAACATATATTATTTCAGGAGAGTATTTTGAGTTTCTCCTCCATTTTTGAAAACCTAGAGATTCTGTTCCCAACTCTTGAAGAATGGACACTTCTATGAATGCCTTCTAGTAAAATGATGAGGGCTGGCTTCTAACTTAGCCTTTGACAGCCATGCTTTCCTCCAAACACTCTTCTTCCTTCTGATTTTATAAAAGCAAGTGAAGTTAGTGAGCTAGGGGAAAGTCCTAATTCTACTGCAACTAGTTCCATGGTTTTCGGACTGTGTTACCTTCAGGATGTCAGAGCATAAATCTGTGCATGACTATAAAATCCACTGAATACAAAAGCCAGCTCTGGTTAATATTTACCACAAGTCAGATATTTCAAATATAATTGCAGCACCTTTACTTTGACTAGTCATTTGCTTTTTTGTGTGTATTATTAGCCAAATGTAAAACACTACTCTAGACCAATGAATGAATATGCATGTGGGTATGTGAATGTGTATGTATATATGTGTGTGTAATACTGAGACTTGTTGCATATCTCATGTCATAAATATGTACCATGTTAGTTTATTTTTAAAATTGTAGCAGAATTATATTTAGGGCCTGAATTAATCTTTCAGGATTAATATTTTGTTAAGTATGATATTGAATATTTAATTTATTATTTTTTATTTAAATGCATTTATAGATTAATTTAGATTAATTTTCACTGAATATAAATTTAAGTCAAATTGATTTATGGAGGCTCAGACATAACATACATTCATAACAGAATTTTTATTTTATTTTATTTTATTTTTGGGCCACACCCGACAATGCTCAGGGTGGCTCTGCACTCAGGAATTACTTCGGTGATACTTGGAGAGAATCATATGGGATGCTGGGTCAGCTTCATGCAAGGTAAATGCTCTACCTGCTGTTTTACTGCTCCAACCTTATGGTTTTTTTTTCTTTAAAAAATGTTAGTATAAATTACATTTTCAGAAATATGCTGATTAAAGATGATATTTAGTAGTATTTGTAAAGACACACTGAAAGGTTCATACCATTTTAACTCAGATAACAATTTGGCGGGGGCACACCCAGTAACGCTCAGGGCTTACTTTCTGGCTATGTGCTCAGAAATCACTCCTGGCTAGGGGGACCTATGGAACTCGTGGGATTGAACCACCAAGGTCCGTCCTGGATCTGCTGCATGCAAGGCATACGACCTGTGCTATAGCTCTGATCCCTGAACTCAGATAACAATTTTCAGCATTGGATAGATTTAAGCACAGCTAAGACAGTTAGTTCTCTTTCACTTGTAATAGAATTTGCACAATTAGCTATCTCAAAAATCATATAAAAGAGTTAATTTCAGATTTCTCGTTTGTTTGTTTGCTTGCTTTTAGTTTGGAGACCTGGCAGAGCCTGGGGACTATTTCTGGCTCTTTTTTCAGGTTTCACTCTTGATGGTGCTCAGGGGACTATGCAGTGCTAGGAACGCAGTCCTGGTCTTCCACAAGTCTTGCAAGCAGAAATTCCATCGAGATATCCCTCCAGCCTGGAGGGTTGAGTTTAAATACAGAGCCAAGGGCCACTCAGGCTCCATAAACACTGCACAGGCAGCTGGGATGCAGCAAGACTCTTGTAAGAATGGTTTCACTGTAGGGGTTACAAAGCCAGGCAACAAAGTCCTGATCATTTAATGTCCTCTTGATACTATATATAATTCAAGCATCTAGTCCGTATAATCAAAAAGACTCTTTGCAATTCATGTTTTTATAAAATGTGTTGAACACACTTCATTTGGGCATTATTTATTAACAAAGAAAAAGAAGACTTTCCAGTCTCGGTGTTGATATGTCTAACTGCTGTGCATACTTCCTGTGTGAAATAGTGTTACCATTCATTCAGAGATAGTTACTATCTGGTGTGTAGTTCCTTCCTGCATGCCATCAGTATATTTGTGTTGTTGTAATTCTTAGAGTATTGAAAAGAAGAAAATATGTTCTAGGTTACCCAGCTGATTTATTCTCCTTGTGTTCTAGGTCACTGAGTTGATTTTTTTTTTCTCCTTGTTGGAAATCTAAACTGAACTGCAACTGTATTTCCTACAGACTGTGCTCTAGACTCTCCCCAAATATCTGTTTAGAACTGCATGCACCCTTCCATTCTGTGTGCCAACAGAAGCAAAAGCTCTATCCTCATTCCAAATTTGAGGAATTTGACACTTGAATGGAATCCAAGGTCAGATGACTAGAGAAAGACATAGATCCAGAATGACCAGTGTATAAAGAGCTGCCTTTCAAACGAGTGCATAAAAGTCTGCTAACCAAACAAAACATTTAAAAGCATCATGGAAGATGCTGTTGGGTTAAAGAAGATGCATGTACATCTCTGAAGGGAAATGAGTGAGATTCAAGGTTGCCCAAAGGGCATGGGGCAAGTCCAGTTGTGCTTACCTAAACTCACCCAGAGTTTGTAGCTATTCCATGCACTCATTGAACCCAGCTTCACACCATACACGCCTGTCACCTAATGCACACACACTGCCTCCAAACCAGCCACCTGCCATTTAAAAATGTTCACTAGGGCTATATTTACAATAGCCAAAACCTGGAAACAAGCTAAGTGCCCAATAACAGAAAATTGGATAGAGAAATTCTGATACACACATATATAGTTAATATTTAGAAATATAATTGTTAATATGTAGTTAATATATTTTATGATATTTACTATTTGGCTATAAGAAAAGATAAAATCATGCAACTTGTTGTTACATGTATAAATCCGGAGAATATCATGATAGGGAAGGAGGACAGAAGAGTCAGAAGGAAGACAGACTCAAATGATCTTTCTCAGATGTGGAAAACAATGAAAGATACTAAAAAAGTAAGAAATGCCAAAAGGTCATAAAAACAATTTTTTTTTTAAGTAGGAAACTTATCAAATTGTGGAATCGAAGAATAAAATAGAGGTGGAGGACACTGGGACAATGAGGAAGAGAATGAGCACTCTGTTGGAAGGTACGGTGCTAGAATGTTTTATGCATGAAATGCTACCACTTTGAGAGTTCGCATTGTAAACCATGATTCTAGAATAAAATTTAAAATAAATGAAATAAACTTCATTACTGATAGACAATAAGTGATGGACTAAATTAAACAGCAGACATAAATTTGCTTGATAACATCTCTGTTAGAAAATGATTTACATGATATTATTCTGCTAATAAATTATCAGTTATTTAATTATAATATGCACCTATAGAGTATTGATCTATGATATATATTAAGAAATAAAAAATGAAAAGATGAACGTTAAGTAGAAATTTTCACTCCCTAGTGGTTCACTTTTCTACTTAATAAATGTGTTGGAAATTTGTATTGAATCACTCCTGATGGTATTTGGGGGACCATATGTGGTGCTGGGGCTCTAGCCTAAGTGAGCCAACTGCAAGTCAAGTACGTCACCTGCTGCTATCTATCCAACTCCATTAACATTTTAAAAATTCCTCTATCCACCTTATATAGATACATTTTGTAGGCCTGTGGCAAGATCTGTTCTCTCAGCAAATTCTAAAAATATATTATTATATTATTAACTATAATGCTCATGTTGTACATTAGATCACCAGAACTTATTCATCATAGTAATTGGAAGTTTGTACCCTTATAGTACTCTATTTCTCTCACCACTTAGGTCCTGACAACTATTCTTTTTTTTTTTTTAATGACAACTATTCTTTAACTGTTTCTATGCCTTGATTATTTTCTTTAGATTTCAGTATGTCAATTTTTCTAAATTTATTCCACTTAGTACACTTCCAGATACATCTTGTTGCAGAAAATAGCAAGATTTCTTCTTGAAATCTTCTTGATTTAGTCACTTCTTGAAGTGGACTAATATTCCATTAAAAATCACATTTCTTTATTCATCTGTAGTTAGGTTATTCCCTTATTTTTGGTGTTGTGAATAATGTTTCAATAAGCATGGAGTATGCTATCGTATGAAGGCAATGGTTTCATTTTCTTTGGATAAATGCCCTAAGTAGGATCTCCAGAGCATGCTGAAGTTATACTTGCACTTTTTTCATTTTGACATTCTATACTATTGTCCGTAATTCTGCACTATTTTTTATTCCTATTAACAATGCAATAGAATCCCCTTTTCTTTTTAGCCATAGTTATACTACTCATGGTCACCTTTTTTCTTTTTTCTTCTTTTCTTCGGACTCATTCTAACAGATACAAGGTGGCAATCTGATTATAAATTAGTTCTGCATTTCCTGGATCATTAGTGATAATAAGAACCTTTCTGTGCACCAGTTGGCCACACATATATCTGTGGAGAGATGTATGTTCTGGTCCATTGCCCATTTTAACTGCATTATTTACTTTTGTTTTTCTTTTGTTACTATTAGATTACATGAAGTTTCTAAATTTTTGAAAGTGATTATTTTGGAGGTGAGCATCCATGGTGGGATCACACCCAGGGTCTCATACATGTCAGGCATGTAGCAATACCCAACCACTAAAATACATTCCTGGCTATAGAAAATAACTTTTTTATCAGATATATGATTGTACAAAGTTTTTTTTTAGACTCTGATAATACTATTGTAAAAGCAGCAAGTCAAATCCAAGTAGACACACAACCTCTTTTATTTCAAAACATTTTGATTAAATATACAAGGCTTTTTTTTCCAGTCATTTTTAACTAGAATTTTTTTTTTGTATAGGGCTAGAGCAATAGTACAGTTGGTAGGGTATTTGCCTTGCACATGACTAACGTGGGTTCAAACCCCAGCATATTATATGGTTTCCCAAGCATTGCGAGGAGTGACTTCTGAGTGCAGAGCCTGGAGTAGCCTGAGCATGGATAGATGTGGCTCAAAAGCAAAATAAAACAAAAAGAAAATTTCTGTTCAAAACTTTTCAATGCATATATCTCTAAATTGAATTTTTAGGACATACCGCCATATGTTATCTGTCGATAAAGTCTTAGCAAAACAGGCTTGGAACCATGAACTGCTAAGACCCTCTCTGCAGCCTGCACTCTAGGCTAGCAGATTGTTTACTTCCCCGTGATTACTCTCCTGTGACTCCACAGTGTTGCTGATTATACTTGTGACTCTTTTGGGATGCCTCAATCTTGCAGGATTAATATTTAGTTATGTATAATATTGAATAATTTATTAGCATATATTTAAATGCATCTAAAGATTAATTTAGATTAATTTTCACTGAATATAAATTTAAGTCAAATTGATTTATGGAAAACTGTTTTAGAAATGCAAATGATGTCCTCAGAGGTAACCAGTAAAAGTGATTGCAGAGTCCTCTCCTGGGAAATCTGGGGGCTCTTCTCTAGAGCTGGGAGCAGGACAGTGGCAGAGACCCCTGCACACAAGGTCTCCTGAAATTCTTTCTGGAAATCTGTATCAGCAATGTTCTGGGGCCATTCAAACCTAGGACCACATATTTGCTTTTTCACATTGTCACAGAGTCACTGAGGACCTCAATGAGAATCTCTCAGAATCCCTGAACTTTTGGACTTTGGGGAGTTAGAGAAGCATCATCCAGTTCTGAGCGCTTGCTGGCCTTCACTCAGCAAGTGTTTATTGAGGTCCTGCTGTGTGCCAGCCATTATTACCAGCCTGACTCTAGCAGGTCAGAATGATACAGACAAATTCTAAGGAGGGGGGGATGTGGAATATTGAACTCAAACTTTCAAACTTTCAACTTGCTCCTTAATTTGGTCTTTAATTCCAAGGACCCAAATTCGTGTGAATTCGCGATTATTCGCTTACCAAATAAAAATCGCATATTTGAAGGCCGGCCATGGGCCACAAATGTTGTACTGAGGGCTGGAGGTGCATTTTTGTTAGCAGGGTAGTTCTCTGCTAGTTTCATCCAAGCATGACCGAAGGCACAGACTATATTCCAGGTCATGGTTCCAAGCCTGTTTTGCTATATTCCAGATCTATAAGGAACTTCAGCAGCTCAGGGGTGAGGACCCCCAGTGATAATGACATTAGCCATGATCTGGCCAATGTCTGGTAGTAGGTTTCTATTCCCTCTTCTAGGTCTTTGGCTCAGGAATCTAAAATCTTAGCCCACAGGCATTGTTTTAAAGTTCCAGAAAGCAGAAACAGCCTTACATTTGCTATTCACCCCTGTAATGCTAAGGATTCAACAGGGTTTCACCCTTGAGCAGGCCGCAAGTAAAAGAAAAGAGATTTCAGAAAGGAATAGCTGCCTTTCTTCATGACAAAGCCAAGCTAAAACAAACTGTTTTTTCTTCTGGTTGAGGGAGTGGTGTGGTAAAATAGTTCTTTACCTAATGATACTCTTGTGCTGCCAGGAAGGGAGGCAAAGAAATGTAAGAAAACAGAGAAATGATTGCTTTATGTTAAATTTATATTGTTTCTACAGTAGCGAAGCCACCAGTTCCCAACTCGGAGGCTCTGAGCCATGTAGATTCCTTTGAAGCTAATTTATGGGTGGGGATCGTCAAGGCATCTTCACATGACTCTTGCTTTCACTTGGTGCATTTTCAGGTAGGGCAAGCTGGTGCAGGTGCGGCTTGTGAGGAATGCCAACCCTCGTGCTGGTTGGGGCACTTTTGCACACAAAGAGAGTCAGGCAAAGGAATCACTAACTCCAAAACAAGATAAATAAGAACACAAGTATGTTCCCAGGGAACCCAGGCCTACATGAAAGAAGAGAGAAAAGGAGCTGAAATGGCTAGTTTGGCCTGGCCCAGGTTTCTCTACTTTGCTATTTTTATCATTTGCGATCTCTTTCTGCAGTGGGCCAGACCTGCACAAGAGAGCATATTTTGCACCTTTTTGTTTTTACGTAGCAGATGCCAGTAGTACATTCCAATACAGAAATCAAAAATTTCTCCAGACAATGCCAAATACCTTACGAGAGAGTCAGAGAGTGGAGGGAGTAACTGGAGAGTTGGGATACAGAATTGTCTACAATCAAGGGCTGGTCTAGACCTCTGTATCCCCCAAATCTATTCACTTGACTTGCAACTCAACTCGCGAATCAGACTTTGAACCCTAATTTTGAGAAAAAAGCCTTGACTGTAGGCAGTGTATGTGTGTGGTGTATACAATATATAAACATATATGTACAATATATACACTATAAACATACCTACAATAGAGTCATTAAATAGTAATATTAGAAACTCATTGGTTAGAAATCAAGTGTTTGCTAATATGGGGCTGTGCTTTATAAATATTAATATATATATATATATATATATCAAGGTGACTAATTTCTCACAGTATAGGCACACCTAAATATGATATTCTTTTTAAAACAAGAAAAGAAAGCTTACAGACAGTTTTCACAAGAAGTCTCCCCGAAGGCAAATTTCCACCTCTGGAGATAAAAGTAAAAATTTTGCTAAAAGTCTACGTCAAAGTAGCTGAAAGTCCTCTCCATGTTCCTGTGTAGCACCAAAGTTTACCCATTATCTTATGTTTGCTTAACTGTTTCTTTTGATTCCTCCTACCTTAAGTTTCAAGATTTGAAAATTGAAAAATTCATTTAGAGAAGGTTTTAAAAATTCTATTTTTGTAACTTCACATTTAAAGTAAACAGCATTAACTCCTTTTGTAAAGGTGATTCATATCCCATAGAAAATAAAGAGAGAAATAGTGGAAATCTTGCACTGAGTGGAAAGAGCATGTAGCACGTAGGTGATGATGCGTTGATCCCAATCAATACTTAATTAAATCAACATTGCTTCCATTTCCTCAAAATTCAATTTTATTTCACTAATAAATCTTAATTTAGGGCCTGAGGTCACCATCATGCCAACTCTGGAGTGATTTAGGTCAACTGACAGACAGGACATGACTTTTGCCTCTTGCCATTAATCAATAACTAACAGCTATGTGATTTTCAGAACATTCTGGTGTGACATGAGCTCAATATTTTTCAAGATTGTAGTTAATGAGGGAGGGACTTCAGAGCATAAAAACCGGCTAACCTTTGCAAAAGCTGGCTCCCTGTGTGTGACACCAGGCGGGGAAAATCCGCGAAAGTACACCGGCCCAGTGGGGCTCAGCTATGAAAGACTGTGAGTGTGACCTGTCTATGTCTGTCTACTGTCCTCTTGCGTGAAACTCTTGCGAGTGGGGCAAAAAGAGGCTCAGAGGAGCACGGCCGCTCCGCTTCGCTACGCAGCCGTGCACTCTTTCTAAGGAAAGAACTCCATTGCAACAAGAAGGAAAAATCACACTAAGAACGGCGCTATATCACAGAAGCAAACATTTCTCTCCAGACTGTCTTCTCTGCTGCGTGCTCGGGCCTAAGATTTGACCCAGTGTGAGGCTTCATCCACGGAGGACTCCCCTCCCATAGAGGCAAGTCAGCCCATCCAGAAAGGGAGGAGCCAGAGGAGTGTGCTGCCTACATCATATAGACAATGAATACCACTACAACACGTAGAAAAACCCACAATACAAGTGTGACAATGGGGAAACAACGCAGGCCAGCATCAGACATAGAGAATGAAGATGACAATTCTGAGGACCAGATAATGACTGAAGATTGTAGTTAATGTCTAGTAAAATAAA